>NC_081546.1:28798850-28829638 GCF_901000735.1 Corylus avellana
TGTTACTATTCACACGTCAGGAAAAAATTTTCTGACGTTTTATATATAACACGACAGAAAATTGCTGAGGTGGCAAAAAATTTACACTGTAGCACATGTCAGAAAACCCCCTTTTTTTTGTAGTGGTTCTTTACTATATGTAATATTAGATTTTATAGAAGCTTTAATTACAATTTGATCGTCTTCAAGGGGTAGTTTAGTCGTATGGGGATTATGCCGTATAAATCGAAGGTCATTAGTTTGAATCTCTCTCTCTTTTGTGTAAACATGTTAAAAAAATAAAAAATAAAAAATTACAATTTGACTTTTTTTTTTTTTTTTTTTAAAGTGATACACTTAACACTTTTTCTAAATTTTTACAAATAATATAGGAAGAATCTATTAACATCATGATGTACTTGAAACAGCACATGTACCAGTACATCATCTCATTTAAATGCACTAAAAAAATATAGTAATGTGATGGTCCTACATTTTAAATCAACAAAAAATGACTAGCTTCTACCAACAAACGGAAATTTAATTGCAATCCGTTGATAAAATTGCACGAGCGAGGACCACCTGCCTCGACAATCGTCTCCTCATGCCTAAATGACTTAAATCCTACAATAAAACACAGATGAGTTCCAGTGGGGAGCTGGGAATTAATTTTAGTAGGGGCGATATTTAAATAATAATTTTTATTTTTATTTTTATTTTTTATATATTATATAAAAATATGATGAATACAATTTAAAATGTTTAGTAAAATATTTTGTTACACAATATGTCTTTACAATATAAAATATTTATCATTTATGAAGCCTATATATATGTCCAATCATTTATTTGATGTTTATCCTTTAAATCTTGTGTTTTTTTTATCCATTCAAATTGATTACTCTCCAAAAACCCAACCACACCCGAGAAATGGTAGGAAATAGCACTCGGAAGCAGCTGACTGATGTGTTATTAAAAAACAATGAAAAGTCTTGGAACTTATTAAACTATGAGCCTGTTTAAGATTGTATTATAAAATAGAAATTATTTTTGGTAAAATTTTATTAAAAAGTTATACCACTGAAAAACTGTTTTAAGTATATTTAAGTGTTTAAGTTTTTATTTTTTAATTACTATTACTAATGTTTGGTAATAAAGCAAAAAAAAACAAAAAAACATGTAATATTTTTTATTTTATTTATAGCAACCTAAATGGTTCATGTATTTTAAATAAAAAATAAAAAATAAAAATAATGGTAGTGAGAAATTTTGGCAATTTTTAGGCTACATGGAGACACTTTTTGCAAATTAACTACAATAGTGGCATTTCCCCCCGCATAGGGGTGCAAAGGCGGGCGGTTAAAAACCGCCCGCTAACCGCTAACCGCTATAACCGCCAACCGCCTAACCGTTTAACCGCATTAACCGCTAACCGCCTAACCGCCATAACCGCCTAGCGGTTAGCGGTTAGCGGTTATTGGGTCTACTAACCGTAACCGCTAACCGCTAACCGCCTTTTTATATAATATATTTTTATAATTATAATTATAAAAATATTTATATATATAACATAATCACTTGATCATTAAATCACAATTTTTTTAAAAAATAATTAAATCACAATTTGAGTATTAATATATTATCACTATAATTTATATGATTATATCATATAATCACTTTATCATTAAATCACAATTTTTTTAAAAAAATAATTAAATCACAATTTGAGTATTAATATATTATCACTATAATTTATATGATTATATCACATGAGATTGATTATTAAATCATTTGATTATATAATAACAAATTATACATATATAATATGACATAACTCATAAGTATACTAATTCATACTAATACAACAATTAAATATCTAGAGACTTATTTCCAATGTATGTTATAAACCTATAAGTCTATATAAGTCTACATATGTATATGAATAATATAAATGTATAATATCAATAGTTAATCATATGATTCAATGACAATTCAAATACTTTATTCAAGACTTCAAGTGAATCATATTATTAATGTACAATGATGATATGATTCGTATAATATCAAATTAAGTAATTGACATTGGATTAAACAATGACCAATGTGTTACTTATAAACACAATTTAAGTATTAATGTATTATCATTATAATTTTAGTAATTTATATATTATCACTATAATTGATATGATTATATCACATGATGACTTGATCATTAAATCATATGATTATATAATAATAAATAATACATATATAATATGACATAACTCATAAGTCATAAGTCTACAAGTTAATCATATGATTCATGTACAATGATAATCACAATTGATTCAATTGAATTAAACAATATGTTACTTATAACTACAAGTCTACAATTTAATTAAAGCATTATTAGATACTTTAGGAATTTAGGATTTAGGAGTTTGAACATTACCATTTACCATTAGATATTAAGTTCAATTCAAAGAAAAAAGATTATAAGTAAATATGATAAGAATTTAAATAATTAATCATATGAATCATATGATATAATTTAATGAGACTATATGATTATATAATATCAAATTAAGTAATTGACATTAGATTCAACAATGTGTTACTTATAATCACAATTGAAGTATTAATGTATTTTTTGAACATTTTTTAGAAAAAGAAATTTAACCATTTTTTGAAAGAAAAAAAAAGAAAATTAACAATTTTGAACAATTTTGAATTTTATATATATATATATATATATAATTGCTTATAGTTATATTATATGCATATTGAATAATATAAATGTATAAGATAAATATTTAACTATATGATCCAATTACAATTCCAATACTTAATCAATTATTCATGTACAATGACAATGACAATGTGATTCATATAATATCAAATTAAGTAATTGACATTGGATTAAACAATGTGTTACTTATAACTACAATTGAAGTATTTTTGTTTGTTTGTAAGTTTATAAGATCAACACTTAATCATATGATCTAATGACAATTCAAATATTTATAGCAATTGGGCCCAAGAAGATATTAAAAATACAAGAAAAAAAAATGAGGGTAAAAAAAAGCCCAAAAAAATAAGCCCAAAAAGCCCAAAAAAAAAAGCCCAATTTTAAAAAAGCGGTTAGCGGGCGGTTATCTATTTCACTAACCGCTAACCGGCCACTAACAGCTAACCGCTAACCGCTAGGCGGTTAGCGGTTGCGGTTAGTGAAATTTACTAACCGCTAGGGCGGTTACGGTTAGCGGTTATTGCCACTAACTGCTAACCGTAACCGCCTTTGCACCCCTACCCCCGCATATAAGCATTAGATCTTATCCAAATCAAGTTGTCAACGTTATTACTAAAATAATAATGTTTCTCTACATTTTACTTGTATAATTAACAAAACCTCCCAACAAAAGAATAACTAGAAAAAAGAAAAAAGAAAAAAAAAAAAAAAAAGTAATTAAAGCATGCTGCCTATGCTACAAACCGTACTCCTTTCTCCAAATAAACCCACCCGCACCTACCGCCCATCTCTTATCAATCTAACACCTCACCATCACCATGTAATTAATGTTTCCACCAACTTTATGGACCATGCATGTTGAACCATTATAGCTAAACTTCAGTAATTTTTAGAATAGTTCTTCAAAAATTCAACTCTGTGGACCATGTAATGAATCTAACGCCTTCCTATCCATGCTGAACAATCACTAAAATCTCACAAACCAGCAACACTTCAAAAACTGCAAAAAGAGGCGAGAAAAGACCTGAAGACAGGGCAAGCCAAGAAGAGAAAGAAGATAGAAAGAATAAAATGGGTTTAGCCTTTAGGGGTGGACGATCCGCCCCCAATGGCCATGGCCACCCCCAAAGGCGAAGGGCCAACTAATTTTTTTTTAGCCCTTGGGGGTGGACGAACTGCCCCCAAGGGACAAGAGGTGGCCGAAGCCACCCCTAGGCTCTAACAGTGGTGACCAACCACCATAAAAATTAAAAATTAAAAAAAAAAAAAAAAAAAAAAACTTAAATTTTTTTAAAAAATCAAAATAAAATTGGTTTGATTTTTTTTTTTTTTTTAAATAATAGTAATAGTTTATTATTATTATTTTTTTGTGTGGATTGTTCTGAATCGATGGATCAACATCCAACGGTCCAGATGCATAATTTGAGCTCCTCGGGAATTTGAGGGGATCCCGGTCCTAAAAAATGTCTCTAGTTATTCCCCCCTCCCATGAAATTCATAAAGAAGGGAATGACCTTTCACTTAGAGTTTATAGGACTCACTTATGGATTGAGATCCCCTCATATTTTCTAAAATATAAGATTTTCATTTTCTAAAATTAGAGTCATCAATTTAATCTAACGGCCTAAACAAATTCAAGAGTTTGTGTATTATAGAGGTAATTAATTTTAGTTTTCAATATGTCAAATCTACTTATTTCGATAACACAAACTCTTGCATTTATTTAAACTATTAGATGAAATTGAGGACTCAAATTTTTAAAATTTGAGAATCTAATATTTTTAAAAATATAAGAATTTTATATTTTAAAAAATATGAGAGGATCCCGTGAGGAGGGGAGCAGAAAAGAAAATTATGGTCTCAAACTCTAAATGCCCTTCATTGTTGCTTTTGGGGGGAATGAGCCCCATTCCTGCTTTCCCACTATGTACATGATATAACTAAATTTAACTGAAAGTAATTTAGCTATAAAAATTTTGTTGCTTTTATATTTTTGGTTTCATCATTAAATTGTTGTTTTATATCACAACTTCACTTTTAGTCTTTACGCATATATGCATAAGTAACAATATTAGTGAGTTAAAAAGAAATACAACATAAATTCAATCGCATTGCTTGTGGTTATATTAGGAATATATTCATCTCAATTTATCTATTCAGACTTCAAGGACATTATAAAATATAGGGTTAAATACTAAATTCTCCCTAAGGTTTCATTTCTTTATTTTTCTCCTCTAGGGTTTGATTTTTATCATAGGAGGTCCATGTGGTTTTGATAAAGACCAAATTGGTCCTTTCGTCCATTGACCGTTAGTTGACTTAACGGAAGTTCATGTCACTGACATGTGGACCAATTAAAATTCGATACTTAGCATAAGTGGCCACATCATTAGTGATGACATGACCACCTAATTAAATTTTTTATTTTTAAAAAAAAATTAAAAAAAATATAATTTTTCAAAAAAAAAGAAAAGAAAAAGAAAAAAAATTTGGGGCCACCCCCAATGGGAACTGGGGGTGGTTTTGGCCACCCCCAGTGGATACTAGGGGTGGCTCCCCCATGGAGCCATGGGGGTGGCTCAAATGGCCAAGCGTAGCCACCCCCAATTTTGTTCTTTTTAGCCGCCCCAATTTTGTTTTTTTTTTTTTAATTATTTTTTTTTAAAAAAATTTGTTACCTTTTTATTTTATTTTTAAATTAGGTGGTGATGTGGCCACTTATGCCAAGTGTCAAATTTTAATTGGTCCACGTGTTAGTGATATGGACTTCCGTTAAGTCAACTAACGGCTAATAGACGGAATGATCAATTTGGTCTTTATCAAAACCACCTCCTGTGATAAAAATGAAACCCTAAGGAGGAAAAAATAAAAAAATGAAACCCTAAGGGGGTTTTTAGTATTTAACCCTAAAATGTAACATAAATGACGCTAATTGGGTTTTTTTTTTTTTTTTTTTTTTTTTTTTTTGAGAAAAGTAGCACTTTTATTAATAGATCAGAGTTTTAAAACTCATCCATTACATCCCAAGAAATCGGTCTAGTAATACATCCAATACCCACTATCCACTCTCTCCCCACCAGATAGCAGACAACAATGAGCGCCACCTCAAAGGCTACACTCACTGCTGTCCCCGATAGGTTCTTCGAGAATGGAAACAGGAGCTACTGCTCGACCATTTACTACAGAATAGTCATCTACCGTCTACCGCCACACTAGCTTGGTGAACCAGCACATCCGGGTGAGTGAAAACGCCCTCATGAACAAACATGTTTCTGCGAAACCACACACGACGCGCAATCCCAGCAAACAGCCGAAGTTCCTCCTTATCACACAATTGGATCATCGCTTCTACCACCCTACCAAATGGGTTTATGTAAATTCAAAGTATTTCACCCAAATCACCCAACAAGTTAAACAAAACTTTCATAGTTCTTTTCTTTTCCTTTTTTCTTTTTTCTTTCCTTTTTTTTTTTTTTTTTTTAGCACAAAAATTACTTTATTTAGTATAGAAAGAAATTATGATATTAGTTTTTGGATGGCTTAAATTTTCATGTCATATTTTAAGCTTCTTTGGAAAAGGATGCTTTTAAAATTCTTCCATTTAATTTAGTAGTGTATTAAATGGAATACCCTTCAAAATGCACTAAATGAAAGAAATGAAGAAATTTTGAAATGGAGAAGATCCTTCTCCCTTTAATAGAGAGTTTCTATTCAATATTACTGAAACTCATTAATTAAGGAGCATTTAATATCCAATTGAAGCGAAAAGTATTCTTTTCAATTTTGTATTTGATTTTATGTTAGGCAATTTGGTTCTAATAGGTATCTAGACATCCAATTGGGACAATCGAACGATTGGACAACATGAAAAGGTATAGATTATTGGATTCATGTCTGAAATTCCTAGTTCAATTTTTTTGGTCCAATGTTATAATAGGGAGTTTTTGCGGCAAAAACAATACCAGCTTTATGATTCCTTACTCAACAAGGAATTAAAATTGAAGATCTAATGGATCTGGGAACTCTTTTGAAAAACCCTAAACAGATAAATATTACAATTTTATGCAGAATTAACAGATATTTATCAAAACAAACATTCACCAAAATATGAACAATCACACACAAAGATTTTGGTGACGAAGAGGAAACCTTTTAGAAAACGTTCTAAAAGTAAAACCTCTCCGGGGCAGCCAAACCCAGGAAATCACTATCAAAAGATTATCCAGAGATTACAGACACTAGGAAACTTTCAACCCTTTGTAAGACCTTGACTCTGTAAGATCGACAAGCCTCCAACTTGTCTCCTTGCTCACAATCTTCTTCAACATGATTCTCCTTTATCGGACCCTTCTGATAGACTTCAATTAAGCACACAATCAATACTAATAAAAATCCTCTAAGAGGAATCAATTTGGCTCACAACAAATTAATCACTCAAGCACAGCCTCACACGAACTCTCCGGGGGTGAAAATTCTTTCATCTATCTTCTATAATGATGTATATATATCCCCAACAAAACCCTAGACCTAACCCACTTAAAATCATGTTTTTTAGCCTAAAACTTACGGGGTGTCCGGACAGGTTAATGGGCTATCCGGACAGGGCTTTACGGAGCATAAATTTAGTTTCTGGAAATGCGGTCCGGACCTGGGGAATTGCAGTCCGGACCCGGCCTGTCCAGTCTTGATCAACAGCTTCGATCGATGGGTGTTTGTAGTCCGATTGAGCTGAAATTTTGCAGGGACGTTCATAACACATGAATCTACATTATGAACGGTGGAGATTGGATTCTGAGCATTCTATATCAGTGTTTGAGCCCGTAAACATTAGTATCTGCATTTTGGAACTGAATTAAGCCAACACAAGAACTAACAAACTCCCCCTTTGGCAATTCAGTGACAAAACCAAAATGTCGAGCCAATCCCATCATCTCCCCATATTTACTCCCCTTTTTTGTCACAGAATGACAAAAGGTCTTCATGTTTCCTGAAACACTTCACAAAATACATCAAGGCATATGTGGAATAAGAAGACATAAATAAAACTCATGATAAAAAAATGACGTAGAATGCGTGATCATAAAGAAACATCAGCAAAACTCCCCCTCAATGTATGACTCAATTAACAACAAGAAACTGGAAATGCAAAGCATGTTTCTCCCCCTCAAAAGTTAAATGAACACACATGATATCATATCAATGACTCATGTATTGCACAATGAATATCCAAACATGCTCCAAATATGCAAAATATACATGAGACTAAAAATGGCAAGAAACTCATATTGCTTAACCCAAGCAAAGAAAAATGTTCTATTCATCCCATGCTTGTGCGGTGTGTGTGTAAGCCATCCAAAGAGAAAAAATTTTAACTTACAAAATAAGGAGAAAGTTTCACCACCATGAGGTTTTGACAAGTATATCAAATCAAAAGTCAAACCTTATCATACTAGGGCCTAGCCACTCTCATCCTATACATTTCTCTTTGTAAAATATTTTGCACAAGTTTGACACAGTGAAATAAATTCCTTTTGGAATATGATCTTTTGATTTTATTTGTTTCACTATTTTGTTTATTTTTCTCTTTGAGAAAGTGTGCTTAAACTTTTGGTGCTTATCACAAAAGAGAAAGCAGGAATTTTTAAGCCATAGGTTTAACTAGCATATGGTCAATTTGAAAAATATGACTAGTCAAAAACCTCATATGGTTACCTAACAGACCTCACAAATAAAATGAAGCAAAACCTCAATTTAAGCTTAACTGTGCACAAGAAATAAAGTATAGGCAAAAAGTATCACATAAGCTCAGGCTTTAGGTAACCACAAAAACAAGTCCATTGACACAAATTTTCATCTCATGCATATTAAGAACATTCCAAGACGCAAGGAATTAAATTCATAAAAAACAACATGAGAAATTAATGAACTATCTAGATGCATAAGACAAAATAAAGAAAAAAAAAAAGAAAAAAAAAAGTAAAATATTTTTGTCTTTTTGTTATTTTTCACAAAAGAAATGCACACAAACAAAATACAATTTCAAAACAAAATAAAACAAAAATGCAATGAAAAACGAAAAACAACATGCTCTAGGATATGCAAAGATATGCAAGAAAATCAATCCTAGGCATGTGGGTGACTCACCTAACATAAGGTGAGATCATCACCACTCCCCCTCAAGGGGTGAATGGTATCATCCTTCTTAACCCAAACTTGAGAAATCTTAGGTCTAGACTTATGACTTTGCTCAAACTTATCTAGCCTAGATAGCACTTCTCTCATCATTATGACCAAACCCTCACTTTCTTTCCTAGAATAGGAATTTTCATTTATATGCACATGAGGTTTCAAATTAAAACAGTGAGGTCGAATGTGACCCACTTTGCCACAGTGATGACATGTAGGGACAAACCTTTGTGAAGGTAATTTCCTAGGAGGATGCACGACTCTAGGTGTAGGGCAAGATGCATGAGGCTCAATGTAGATTTTCTTACCTTTATTACCTTGAGGAGTCGGAGCAACTACTTGCTTTTCTTCACTTGAAGATTCTTCTACTTTCACTGGTTTAACAAAAACAGTCTTTGAAGTAGAAGCACGGTTAGAAGACAAAGAAGCAGTTTTATCAAATCCTAAGCCAGATTTGTCGCTAGATTGCTTTTGAATATGCAACATTTTATCAAGCTTTTCACTAGAGAATTTACTCAAGTGATTTCTAGATGCAATCAGATCATTTTGAAGGGATTTATTTTTAACAATTAACACATGATTTTTAGATTTGAGAGTATTGCAAACAACATGTGAATCACTCAAAGATTTCAACAAACTATCCCTTTCAAGCTCAAGATTCTTAAAATCCTTAACAATTTTCAAGTCAGTATTTCTAAGCATAGAAAACTTTTCCATTAAATTGTTAAAGGAGTTTTGAAGATCATTAACCCTATTTGATTCATTATCAGGGGCAGACTGAACATCTGATTGATTAGAATC
Organism: Corylus avellana; assembly: GCF_901000735.1. Lineage (NCBI taxonomy): Eukaryota > Viridiplantae > Streptophyta > Magnoliopsida > Fagales > Betulaceae > Corylus > Corylus avellana. Next base: position 28,808,545 of record NC_081546.1, read on the forward strand.
ATCAGAATCATAGGATGCAACAAAAGCCATATAATTAGGAGTTTCTTCCTCATCAGTGTCACTCAATGTAATATTGAAGGCTTTTTGACCTTTTGGCTTATTACTCTTGAGGTTAGCACAATCCTTTTGCACATGACCATAGCCAGAACACTCATAACATTTTGGACCACGTGGGTCTCTTTCATTTCTACCCTGAGTACTCTCTTTTTGTTTTCCAAATTTCTTGGAAATTCTATGTTCATTCCTAAAATACCTTCTAGCTATCAATGCAAGTTCCTCATCATCTGGTGAATCCTCATCAGATAACTCATCAGAGTTCTTCCTAAGAGTTCTAAGGGCAATATCCTTATTTTTCCTAGGTTGAGGCAAGGAAAACTCATAAGTTTGAAGAGCACCAACTAACTCTTCTATCCTCATGGTATTAAGATCAGTGCATGACTCAATAGCAGTTACCTTCATTCTGAATCTTTCAGGGAGTGATCTCATAACTTTTCTAATAAGCTTAGTGTCAGAAACTTTCTTTCCTAGATTTATCATGGAATTTCTAATTTCACTAAGTTTACCAAAAAATTCATTGAATGTCTCATCCTCTAACATTTTAATATCCTCAAACTGAGAAACTAACATTTGAAGTTTTGAAGCTTTAACAAGATTAGTTCCTTCATACGTAGTTTCTAGGATCTCCCATGCATCCTTGGCACTATCACAATTTGAAATTCTGGAGAACTCAGCTTATGAAATTGCCAAGCATAGAGCATTCATAGCTTTGTCATTCGCCATACGAGTTTGTTTTTCAACATTAGACCATTCAGCTGTCGGCTTATCTGGAGCTTTAAATCCAAATTCAATAACATGCCAAACGTCTATAGATTTTAAGAAAAATCTCATACGGGATTTCCAATAGCCATAATTTGATCCATCAAAATTAGGCACTGTGTTAAGGGTTTGAGCATCTTAAACAAGAAACAAAGATCACACTTAGGAATTTAATCCTTCACGGAGTGAACCCGCTTTGATACCAATTGAAAAACTCCAAACAGATAAATATCACAATTTTATGCGGAATTAACAGATATTTATCAAAACAAACATTCACCAAAATATGAACAATCACACACAAAGATTTTGGTGATGAAGAGGAAACCTTTTAGAAAACGTTCTAAAAGTAAAACTTTTTCGGGGCAGCCAAACCCAGGAAATCACTATCAAAATATTATCCAGAGATTACAGACACTAGGAAACTTACAACCCTTTGCAAGACCTTGACTCTGTAAGATCGACAAGCCTCCAACTTGTCTCCTCGCTCACAATCTTCTTCAACGTGATTCTCTTTTATCGGACCCTTTCGATAGACTTCAATTAAGCACACAATCAATACTAACAAAAATCCTCTAAGAGGAATCAATTTGGCTCACAACTAATTAATCACTCAAGCACAGCCTCACACGAACTCTCTGGGGGTGAAAATTCGTTCCTCTATCTTCTATAATGATGTATATATACCCCCAACAAAACCTTAGACCTAACCCACTTAAAATCATGTTTTTTAGCTTAAAACTTACGGGGTGTCCGGACAGGTTAATAGGATCTTTGGACAGGGCTTTACGGAGCATAAATTTAGTTTCTGGAAATGCGGTCCGGACCTGGGGAATTGCGGTCCGGACTCGGCATGTCCAGTCTTGATCAACAACTCCGATCAATGGGCGTTTGTGGTCCGATTGAGCTGAAATTTTGCAAGGACGTTCATAGCACATGAATCTACATTATGAACGGTGGAGATTCGATCATGAGCATTCTATATCAGTGTTTGAGCCCATGAACAGTAACATCTGCATTTTGAAACTGAATTAACCCAACACAAGAACTAACATCTTTAATTAGCGTAAGTATATTGGTCAATATTTTTTATTCTTGGGTGGTTGCACAAAAACTAATGGTGATAGTTTCAGAGTTTTATTAGATATACATTCAATGATATACAACAACTTTGTGGGTGTACTGCTATCCAATTTATTTATTAATTTTAAATTGAAATCTTTCAAAATTCATTAATAAAACATCAAGAGCTATGAAATTACAAAGTCATAGATACAATTAGAAAATTTTTCCAATCAAATTCTATCTATAATATCAGCTTCTGCTAACTCATGTAGAACTTCATTTATGAAACAAATCTGCTCCGAGCATGGGTAGCCCAAATTCCCAAAACTTATTTTCTGCCTGTGAGAGATAATCCACATATCGATCTAATCCTCTTCGGTTCAAAGGTCAGGACTCAACTCACATCCTCGACCCAAAAGTCAGGACAAAAAGAACAAAAAATAAATCAAAGCAAAAAACTAAAAACAACAAAAACTCACCAAAAACATTAGCGGAGGAGCACAATCCAGTGAAGAACTAGATCTAGATTTAAAACAAAACCACCAAAATGGAAACCGGGATAGACTATAGAGAAGAAGATGCTGAGTAGGCGAGTACTACTATCAGAGGGAGGAAGAGGGAGAGGGAAAGCTAGGAAGGAAGCGGGGGAGGTTTTTCTCTTCCCTTTCAACCTATACCTACCGATGTCTTTCAAAGCTCTCCAAATTACTAAGATGTATGAATAGACAATGAAAGAAAGCAAATAAACTTGCTTTTGGTGGAATTAAGTCTCAGATTCGTTCTCATTGTATATATAGGCAAAAAGTTATAATTGTAATCAAGTTTGACAAACTCAAAGAGTGAAACTTATACAAACTAGAAGAACTAATGCATACTTATCCTATAATTCTAAGGCTTTTAATCAATGATTAAGCCCTTTATAATTGGTATCAGAACAGACACCATATCATAGGGTCGACTGTAAACTGAATTAAAATGTCTCGAATGATCTTAAGGTTAAAGGGTCTCCATTTTCCACCAACTTCAAAACCAAGGGAAATAAAAACTAATTTTATTCAAGTAACTCGATCTATGGTCTCCATTTCTTTTTCCTAATTTCTTGTGTTTCATGTCATATTCAAATGTATAATTTCTCAGCAAGTACTCTCTAGAATTCCTAACAATCTGCCCAAGAAATGTCAACCTCCCATGCTTTGCAGTTGGCAGGATTTCATGGGTGATTATCTGCCTTTTAGATTATTGATTTGTGCATGTGAGACGTGGCTGATTGATTGAGAAAAGGAAGGCAGATTAGGAATATAATGAAAAGGGACACAAAACTAACCTACAACAAGTCAACAACGGCATAAAAATTGGTTAATTTTTCATAATTATATGATTTTCAAATTTCCAACTTGGCTTCGCACTGCCAAAATGATCCTATATATAGAGTTGGGCTTGGGCCTGTTTCCTTTCTGGTGATGGCCCACCCTCTTTAATAAGGTTTTAGGACTCAAAACAGTGTACGTGTCTATTTGGTCAATGGTCACGTGTTGCATGTGCCTCGAAACTAGTCTTCAAGTAACAGGCTAGACAGTTCTACACGCATCTTAAGTGCCTTTAATGATGAATTGAAATGACCTTCTTTAAGCCCTATTGTCTCAGTTGAGAGCATCCTATATTTCTAAATAACATTAATGATGCATAAACATTTTTTTTTTTTGGTCCATTTAATTGACGGTCCAGATTCATCTCCAATATATTTAGTAATAAATAGAGAGAGAAAACAAAAAAGAAAAGAAAAAGGTAGTGACCAACAACTGTGAAGTTTATGGAGGTTTATGTCTTGACCTAGCTTGCATGATAGGGTCAATCCAATAAGTTCTATATGCCAACGGTTACATACGTTGGGCGTGAAAGGTTAGATAAGACGTCTAGGTGGAGGGAAATGCTATACTTTCCAATTTTTTTTTTATTTTTTTTTCAAAACTTTCATACTAATATTTTTGTCCAACAATTCTCTCTCTCTCTCTTTTTTTCTTTTTTTGCAGGTACATAAAAACAAACAACAGAAACAAGAAGAAAGCAATAAAGAAATAAAGTCAAACTACCAAGAAAAGGGAAGGGGTCCTTCCCACCTTTGATAGAAAGAAATCAAGTAGGAGAGGAGTAGTGAGCATGCGGCCAGACTGGGATCCAATGTGCTGCATAGTGAGCATAGAAGTTTACAATTTTATTGATTTTTTTTTTTTTTTTCCCTATTTGTAAACCAAGTCAAAGCAACAAATGGGAATGCTTCTTGAGTGTAATCTACTACTAACAATTCTTGAGTGTTAGCTGAATTAATTAAATAATTAATTTTTTCTTTTTTAGTACCAAAGATCTTTTGCATCGAACAAAGTTTTCTTTTAAATTGTGTTGAAGAAATTTTTTTTAATTCGATTTGTTAAATTGGCATGTATCCTTAAAACTGACAATTATGACTAATAGATCAATTAAGGGTTTTTTAATTTTATTTTATTTTTAATATAGATAATATTGAAGATTATTTTTTATCAACTGACGAACTGAGTTATTAGAGGTTCATATATAATAAACATAACATATAAGAAGGACATACTCTAAAAACACATATTAATTTAATAAATTGGATTAAACGAATTTGCTTGTATCATAAGGATGATGGGTCATTCATTGCCCATGGCCCATGATTAAAATTAGTATAGTCATCTAAAGCCCAACATTTTATAAACGTATTCAACATTTTGAATGGATTTAAAGGCTTGTCGCAATCAATTGTTCATTCTTTAGGGTAGTTATAGTTGTATACATTAACTAGGTCGGTGTGGTCCACAAATCCGGTATGATCCCTCACTAGCACACCCAAGCGGGCCAATCACTAGCACGCCCAAGCGGGCCAAGCCCATAAGTCCAGTCGTTGCATCCCAATTTACCATCTGTAGTGGGCCTCTGGCCCTTATATTTGCCAGGCCCCCACAATTAATATCCAACTTCCATAATTAATATCTTTTACTCCTACTTTTGAGACTTAATGATTCCTAAAGCCATGTCAAAAAAAAAAGGGTCCTAAAGCATATATATATATATATATATATATATATATATGTCCACACAAAGAAAGAAGAGGAGAAATTCAAACTAATGACTTTCGCTTCATGAGGCGTGATTCACAACCAATTGAGCTACCCCTTAGAGACGATTACGTAGCGATTCTTTTCAATAATTCCCTGTAAATAAATTAAAACGGCCAAGGATTCATCCCAATTCAAATGCATCTGGTATTTTACAATTGTATATGGCAATTTGACATGCATGGCGCATTAGAGCTCACAAAAAAAAAAAATAAAATAAAATAAAACAAAACAGAATAAAACAAAACAAAACTAATCTCCCATTTTATAGCAAATGAATGAATTATAATCTGAATGTTTAAAGTGCAGACAGAAGGTATTTGTTGTTCCTCAAAATGGTAAACTTGTTTGTGATACTTCTTAATTTGAAAGTTCTCCATAAGAATTGGGATTCCCTATATATAATTGGTAGGAGTAATTACATTTTTTTTCCCATGAATTACAATGCTATGTTAATATTCTCTATAAACTGCCAGCCTTACTGTTCGACGCCATCAGACTACAATTTTCTACTCAAACCCCCTTCGTAGTTCATGGAGAAAAAAGCTACTGAAGAGGGACATGTTCTTTTAAACATAATAGTAAAATTGTTTAGAGAAATATAAAATAATAATTTTGTCACTCCGTCTAAAAGAACTGGTTCTTCTCCAGTTTATTTGAACCGAAAATGATTTGATTCCAGTAAATAGCGTGTAGAAGAGAAATAGAAAAAGAGAAGGATAAAAATGTTATTTAAGGTGGACCTTAAGCAAACCTTAGTCATTTATGAACAAAATGTGCGTAACAAAAATATGGGAGTAAGTAAATGAGCCTCGTTTTATTGTCGAAACATTAATATTTTATATTCATCAACATATCCAATTCACTTTGTCAGCTGTCTCTTTTGCTCTTACGTTTAAGTCTATTAATTTAACCCAAAGAAAAAGAAAAAGAAGAAGAAGGTTTTGCTGGATAATGCGCAAGCAATGCTTTCGTGGGAACTTGACGTCACTTAATTATGAATTATGATCAAGTACATGCATGCTGTATTGACATTTTTGTTTTCCAGAATTTTATAATTAATGTATATATATATGAACGCATGTGATGCACTAATGTTTTAAGATTAATTTAACCATAAAACCTAAATAATGTCTGAAAGCCAGTTGTAACCATTTCAAGTTGCTAGCTTAGAATCCATTTCAAAAAAAAAAAAAAAAAAAAAAACTCATTTTTTTTATACAATCACAGATCAATAAAAAAAAATGCGGATGGAGGCAATTTTTCTCCGAGAAAAGAAAAAATTTTGCTTTGAAAAAAGAGTGATGTTTATCAAAGTTGATATGTTTTTTTAGAGGGAATAACGTGTAAATTTTTATGAAAGGCAAAAAATAAAAGACTAGCGTCAAGACTTGTTAGCCTGTCATTGATAAACCATTTGTTATTCTCTATGTTTTAACCACTAATAGTGACTAGTGGCGGAGCCACATCACTCTTTGAGGGAGCCAAGATTTAATTTTTTTTTTCCACCTAAAAAAAAAAAAAATCTTTCTTACTTGTCCATTACCCAAGACATGTTACCTCCAATATTTCTAATACTACCATTACTTCTCAACACAATTTCTATCTTACTGTCTTCAATAAGGTTGTCAAGCAAAGTAGGGTAGATGATCTTTTTGTAAGAAATTCTATATATATTAAATGCTAATTAACAATAAAACTAGCAGCGGAAATAATTTAATATATATGTACCTCCGGCCATTGCTTTGCTCAAGCAACTTGAAGAACAACTTCACAGCAACCAAACTAGAAAACAAAATTATTGAGAGGTTCTTCTGACCTATGCCTACCAGTGAGTGCCAATTGATGGAATACACAGGCCTTATTTATAGGTAGGTCAGGGGACCCTCAATTAGAGCTGTTACCTTAATTATTCCTCCCATCAAGGAATAAAAATCAAATCAATACAGCTAATTGATTCCACAAAATTAAAATCTTTAATGAAATCAAATACTTGTTCCACAAGAATTAAATCAGTGCTTTAATTCAGAATATTTGATTGAAATCAAATACTTGTTCCACAAGAATTAAATCAGTAATTTAATTCAGAATATTTGATTTACACAATAAGCTTTAATTGGAATAAATTATTGAACACCGTAATTTTATAATTACAATAATATATGTGACATAAAGGGACATACTTTAAATGGAATTTCTTACATTCTCCCACTTGGCCCTTATGACACATAAATTCTTTATGGTGTTCAATTCTATGATATGGCCAATACTTTATTTATTCCAACCATTCATGGAATCCTCCCACTCATTCAAGGAATACTACACACGAATCATGGCGGTAAAGCTTTTATATGATAAGCCGTCCCTTCCATGTATCACAATGTGCAATATCTCTCTAAATGAGTACTTTATGGATAATGTACTTTATGAATGAACTTTCTATAAGTCATTCGGGTCCAACTTTAATTTTATCCCCACGGATAAGAATAATATATATATGCGCACAAAAATCTTTATAACATTACCTTTATGTCTATAGACCAATTAAAGAGAAACTAAGCACAAATGAATTAATGAATCTCATATATTCCACATGACTTTATACTTTCTTTTACCGGTAAACCTTTAGTCATGGGATCCGCAATCATTAATTCAATACTTATATGCTCAATAGATACTTATTATCACTTAATGTTCTCTTTCATAGTGATACTTTATGTCGATATACATACTTCTGTTTCTACTCAGTTTATTCTTAGAAAAGATAACTGTAGTAGAATTAACTCAGAAGATCTTTATGGGTCTAACTATAAAATCGACAATCTTGAGACTTTTAACAAAAAATGTCTCAACCATAATGCCTGTGTAATTAATTCACCCCATATGGCCAAGAGGGTGGCTCAAGGAGCCAAAGGGGGTGGCTTCATTCCGGCTAGATGGGGGTGGCCAACGACCCCCAAAATGGCGAAGATTTTTTTTTTTTTTTTCAAAAAAAAAAAAATTAAATATAATTTTTAATTTTTTAAATTTTTAAAAAATTATATATATTTTAAATTAATTATAGGGATACATGTTAGTTTTTTATTGGTGCTGACATGACGTTTCATTAAATTTTGAACAGAATTTTAGATAAATGCTAGGGGTCAATAAATTCCTCATTTTTGACCCAAATTTCTTTACAATCAATTATTGAATTTGTAGACTTACCTAGATCTCATATAAGTCAATGATGGGCTCCATCAATCTAATGGTTGATTATAAGGAAATATGAAAAATTTATTAATCCATAGTATTTCTCAAAATTTTAACGAAGGTATCTCTATTTTAAGCAAACAAAAAGGACCTTCAATAATAAAAGGTAAACCAATGGAATAAAAAATAAAAAAGTTAACCCATATAAGCAATATATTATTTAACCCATATTTTTATTTTTAAATAAGATGGTTATCCAAAAGTTTCGAATGACATAATCAATAATGAAAGAAAGTTCGGACTCGAATATCGTAGCAGCCTTTTTTGTAGACAAAAAAAGGAAGAAATGTCTGATACGTATCGCGTCTATTCCTTTTTTGGCGCTTGCTAAGTTCAGTCACTTTCCGAATCCAATAAAATCTCTTCATACGTATCAGACATTTCTTCCTTTTTTTGTCGCGTCAATTTTTTCTTTTAATAAGAAAGAAATGTCTCATTGCCAGTATTGGCGCTTGCTAAGTTCAGTCACTTTCCGAATCCAATAAAATCTCTTCATACGTATCAGACATTTCTTCCTTTTTTTGTCGCGTCAATTTTTTCTTTTGATAAGAAAGAAATGTCTCATTGCCATTATTCGCGTCACTTTCCTAATAAAATAGAATCTCTTCATTTTCATACAACATTAAATTCTAACAATAAAATGAAAAGGATCCTCTGAGAAAAGTCTAAAGCTTTCATTTCAGAATAATTATTGGAACTCATCTATATATATATATATATATATATATATATATATATATATATGTGTGTGTGTTAAGCTTTTGCTTGAGTGACAAATATAGATGGAGATGACCCGGGGCACGTACGTTGGTATGTGTCGTTGCCGTTGATCAAGGTGAGCGTCTCGGGGATGAGCGAAAATTGATGCTTAAGAAAAATTCTCAGCCATGAAGACAATTGGTTAAATTCATTTTTTTTTAAAAAAATAATAATAATAATAATAAACAAGTTAAAACATATTCGTTTTTCACTTTCTCATAGTATGATCTTTATTATTATTATGAGAAAGTTTTTCACTTTCTCATAATAATAATAATAATAATAATGAACAAATAAAGATTTACTTGTAAGAAACTTTCTCATAGTATGATCCTTCTACTTCTACACCATTACGCCCCGTGTATTGGGATTGTGCAGTCCTTAATTTGTTAATTTTTTTTTTTTAATATTTTCTTAATTTTTTTTTTTAACTTTTAATATATGAACATCTATATAAAATCACGTGTCATATAACATAATCTGGAATTTAGAGTGCGTGTGTAATCTATTCCATAACAAAAGTGTCATTTAATCATATTAACGTGTGTATGAAATAAATACTAAAAGAACATAAAGAAGTACGTAAGAAATAACTTTTACCAAAAGAAAACTTCGAGACAAGGAAAAACGAAGTGCTTCCTTTGTATTTTTACAATCTCTTGGTGTTGGTGATGACAAGGGTGATAGGTGGCCTAAATTGTTGAGAAAATAGAGAGATGATGATTTCGTAGAGTGAAACTCTAAAAAGTTAGTTTCACATTGAGTGGGTAGATTATAAAAGTGTTCATAAGTGCTAGGTTTTATATTAATTTTTTATTAGGTGAAATTGAGCTTATAAACAATTTTTTAAAGCTCTAATTGCAATTTGACTAGATTTTTTTTAGAGTGATAATGTAAATGTAGCTTATGTTTTTCTTGGCTCATTACAAATGGTATCATAACAACCCAGTAACACATTGTGACGATAAGTCATTGCATAGCATGAGCCCTGACGTTTCACATTATTCATTTTAAAATAATAACATATGTATAACTAGCATTTTTCATCATTTCAATGCGTGTGATGGGATGAACACATCATGGGTGTTGAGTAGAAATAGTACATGTCCATCTCATTTAATAAATGCACAACAAAATATAATAATTTGATGGTTCTACATTTTAAATAATAATAATAATAAATGTCTTTAGTTACTCCCTCCTCCCAAGAAATTCATAAAAAATGGAATGACCTCTCGCTCGGAGTTTATAGGACTCTCACTTATGGATTGAGATTCCCTCATATTTTTTAAAATATCAGATTCTCATACTTTAAAATTAGAGTCATCAATTTTATTTAACAGTCTAAACAAATGCAGGAGTTTATGTGTTATCGAGGTAATTAATTTTACTTTTCAATATGTCAAATCTATTTGTTTCATAAACATAAACTTTTGAATTTATTTAAACTGTTAGATAAAATAGATAGCTCAAATTTTAAAATATGAGAATTTCATATTTTAGAAAATATGTGAGGATCCCATGAGAAGGGGAGCTTGTCTCTCTAAAAGTTACAGAGAGAAAAGAAAAATATGGTCTCAAACTCTAAATGCTTTTGATTGTTGCTTTTGGGGCAATGAGCCCCGTTCTTGCTTTCCCACTATGTACATGGTATAACTAAATTTAACTGAAAGTAATTTTTTTCTTTTTTTTTAGCAAAGTAGTTGGCCGGAGAAACTAATTATGACTATCTTATCTGGGCATGATCATAATAGTACTTATCTATTGAGAGCTGCACAGGAGGAGCCTAAACGGTGGGAATCACAGGCACTCCCTCAAGTTCGATTGAGATATAGTCTAACACAGCCCCATCAAGGCATCAATAAGAACCAAGGTGGAACTGAAGTAATTTAGATATAACTATTTTGTTGCTTTTATAGTTTTTGGTTTCATCATTAAATTGTTGTTTTATATCACTGCTTCACTTTTAGTCTTTACGCATATATGCATAAGTAACATTAGTGAGTTAAAAAAGAAATAGAACATAATTCAATCGCATTTCTTGTGGTTATATTAGAATATATTCATCTCGATCAACTTATCTATTCAGACTTCAAGGACACTATAAAATATAATATAAATTACTCTAATTGGGTTTATGTAAATTCAAAGTATTTCACCCAAATCACCCCTCACAAGTGAAACAAAACTTTCATTGTTCTTTTCTTTTCTTTTTTCCGAAGCGATTATTTTTATTTTGGTCATTTTTTTATTTGATATTTTTTTAAAAAAATAAAATTTTTATTTTTCTTCATAATAATGACCAATTCTTTTTTAAAAATAGTCATTATTATGAAGAAAAATACAATTTTTATTTTTTAAAAAAATACCAAATAAAACAAAAAACAAAAAATAAAAAAATGAAAGGGGTGGACGAACCACCCCCAGACCGGCCATGAGGGCGGCTCCAGCTACCCCCTTGGCCAAAATGGGGTGGTCCTTTCATTTTTTTTTTCTCTCTCTTCTATTTTTTTAATACTTTTAGTTTTTTAATATTTTTATTTTTATTTTACTTTTTCTTTAAAAAAAATTTATTTGTTTATTGCCCAAAACGACCCCAAACTGGGTCGTTTTGGGCTACTGCATGGTGTCCCAAAGGAAGTTGCCGACAAGTTTTGCTCATTTTTTATTTTGACGCGTCACGTGTACGTGAGACGAACTTGTATTCTTTTCATCCACTTTTCTATTTTACTTATTTAAGTAGCTTCAGCTGACCCTTCCCAAATTCCCATCTCAATTTTCTCCCGTAAAAATAGTACTCTTGCAACTTCGTCCATGGCCTCTAAGGGAGCTTCCGCTTTAGAGGCGAAGATACTCAAAACAATGGGCTTACGATGTGTTCTAGCTTTAGATTCTTCCTCTTCCTCTTCCTCCTCGTCCATGGCCTCTAAGGGAGCTTCCTCTTTAGAGGCGAAGATACTCAAAACAATGGGCTTACGAGCTTTAGATTCTTCCTCTTCCTCTTCCTCTTCCTCTTCCTCTTCCTCTTCTGACACTTATCAATGGCCTTACGATGTGTTCTTGAGCTTTAGAGGCATGGATACCCGAAAAAATTTTATTGCTCATTTATATGCAGCTCTGTATCAAAAGGGAATCAACACCTACATAGATAATGACCTCAAAATAGGAGAAACCATTTCTCCAGCACTTCTCAAAGCTATTAGAGAGTCAAGAATTTCAGTCATTGTACTCTCTCAAAACTATACATCTTCCTCATGGTGCTTGGATGAACTTGCAACGATCCTTGAGTGTAAGGAAAGAAAGGGACAAATTGTTCTACCGGTGTTTTATAAGGTAGATCCATCAGAAGTACGACATCAAAGAAATAATGTTGGAAAAGCATTTGCCAAACATGAAGAAACATTCAAAGATGATCAAATGAAGGTGCAAAGGTGGAAGACAGCCCTAACACAAGTGGCCAATTTGGCCGGGTGCGATTTAGGGAACAGGTATCTCTAACAACACTTTTTATTTTATCATAAATAATTTTAAATTCATTAGAAATTTCATTTACATTAAGATCATATTTTAAAATTAGTCATTATTGACACAAAATGTAATTTTACATATTTTGTATTGGTAGGACTGAGCATGACTTTATTCAAGAAATCATTGAACGGGTGAATTCAATATTACTGAAAGAGACATGCTTTCAACTTTCCAAGTATCCAGTTGGGATAAAGTCTCGTGTACAAGATGTGATGTTGCTTTTAGATCTAAAGAAGAAAGACAGTACATGCATGGTAGGAATCGTGGGAATTGGTGGAATTGGTAAGACAACTCTAGCCAAAGCCATCTACAACTTGATTGCTTCTCAGTTTGAAGGCAGATGTTTTCTTGAAAACGTTAGAGAAACTTCCAAGCAAAAGGGTCTGAACCATGTACAAAATGAACTTTTATCAAAGATCTTAGGAGGTTCAAGTCAAATGGTTGACATTGTTGATCAAGGAGTTACTTTGATAGAGAAGAGGCTTCAGCTAAAAAGGATACTTTTAGTTCTTGATGATGTGGATGAGTTAGTCCAACTAGAAAAGTTAGCTGGAAAATCTGATTGGTTTGGCTTAGGAAGTAGAATCATTATAACAACAAGAAATAAACATTTACTTCGTGCATATGATGGAGTTGTATCAATTTATCCTGTGAAAGGGTTGTGTCACTATGAAGCTCTTCGGTTTTTTAGTTGGCATGCCTTCAAAAGTGACAAACCTAATGATGGTTATGTTGAAGTCACAGAAGATGCAATATGTTATTGTAGAGGATTGCCACTAGCTTTAACAGTGCTAGGCTCTACTCTAAAAGATAGAGACATAGTTTATTGGAAGAGTAAATTGGACGAGTATAGAAGAATTCCTAACAGTGATATCCAAAAAATACTTAGAATAAGTTTTGATGGATTGAATGAAAATGCGAAGAATATTTTCCTTGACATAGCATGTTTCTTCAAAGGACATCGTGTAGAATATGTTCGAAGAATGCTAGACAATTGTGGTTTCTACTCAGCTTGTGGCATCGATGAACTAAAGGATTTGTATCTCATAACTGAGGATGATCGGGGATCCTTCACAATGCATGACTTGCTGCAAAAAATGGGTAGAGAAATTGTTAGGCAAGAGTCAATTAAAGAACCTGGCAAACGTAGTAGGTTATAGTTTCATGAAGATGTTCGATCTGTCCTTGAAGAAAATAAGGTAAGAATTTTGTTAAAAATACCTTTTAATTTTATATTTGTATATGTTCCATTAGTTAAGCTACGTAATAGAAACTATTGAGGTCTTTTATTTTTTTTATTTTTATTTTTCGCATAAAAAAGACTAAAATGTTACATGTAAATATATGTACGTGGATCATATATACCATAATTATAAAACTAAATTAAAATTATACCATAATTATAACAAAGGCGTACGACTGTTTAATTGGCTGTGTTTTCGTAAACCATTTGTAAAATTGTTTCCAAATTAATAACAAGATAGTTAATTTATCACGATCGACCTCTCTTCATGAGTTTTTGCAAATAACAATTTTGTTGAAGTTAGATGTTTATGGGACTTCAAGGGTTGGATATTCATGTAAAAATAGCGATACTCATACGTATTAGAAGGAAAAAAATTTAAAAAAAAATTCCAGTAAGAAATCATAAATATTATAATGAACTTTTTAATAGTTTATATATATAAGTTTTGGAAAATAATTTTTTTAATAAAAAAACATTTTTCAAAACAAACCATAAAATATTTTGCAAAAAATAAAATAATTTTTTTTAGAAAACGTTCTACACATTTGTAAAATACAAAAACACATGCTCACATTTTCAAGTGCGGAGGCTGGTGATCTTATTATTTATGAAAGAAATTGATCAGACCCACCCTCCGTGCCACTCGCCCCCCCACCCCCAGTGAATGTACAATAACAAGTAAATGAAACTTGACTAATAATATTACAAAAGAAAAAGAAAAGGCAATATACAAAGACAAAGCAGATGGATTATCAGCTTCTTTATTTTTACAAAGCACTAAATGCATATATCTATATATTTATATAAAATAGATATAGAAATTTTATCATGACAAGAATTATAGTTCTAGCGAGTGTCTTTATGTTATGATTTTGTTGGTACACTTATCTATACATTTTCTTGCTAGGGAACAAACAAAGTTGAAGGCATATTGATAGATTTGCCTAAATTAAGCCAGCCGATACACTTGAGTCCCAAAGTCTTTAAGAAGATGACAAGCCTCAGACTACTTATATGTCGTAATGCACGTCTTTCTGGAGAGCCTAATTTTCTCTCTAATGAGTTAAGACTGATAGATTGGGTTGGATATCCCGGAGAACATTTTCCACCCAATTTTCGTGGAGAGAAACTTGTGATTTTAAGAATGGCTCTTAGTCGCATCAAGATATTGGAGACAGTTGAGGTAAAATATTTATTTTAATATTTGTGTTTTTAAATTCTGTTGTAAACTTTTTTCAAAGTTTAATCTAATTTATTTCTTTTTTTTCTTGACAGCGTTTCCAAAACTTGACAACTATGACTTTCTTTGAGTGTAGATTCCTTGAAAAAATTCCTGATGTTTCAAGGATCCCAAATTTAGAGTCGTTGGTACTGTTTTTTTGCGAAAATTTAGTTGAGGTTCATCATTCTGTTGGATCACTTAATAAGCTCGTTAAGTTGAGCATTATACTTTGCTCTAATCTTAGAAGTTTTCCGAAGAGGTTCAAGTTTGGATCTCTAAAATATCTCAAAATTTTTGGTTGTTCAATGCTTATGAACTTTCCTGAAATTGAGTGTGGAATGGAATGTTTAGAAGAAATCCGCTGTAAATATACTGGAATAGAAGAACTGCTTTCATTCGTTGGCAACCTTGTTGGACTTAAAAATTTAAGTATAGGCAATTCCCGTAATATTTTAGATATTTGTCAAGTCCCTTCATCCTGTCCATCCTCGAATGGGATAAATGAATCAATTCTAAACTATTGCACAAATCTTACGAATTTTTCAGAATCAAATTTCTTAAGGGCACTTGGTTGTCGGTCAACGTTGAAACATTTAAATCTATCATTTAGTGGTATTGTTACCCTTCCTCGATGTATCGAAAGTTTTGTTACATTGGCGTCCCTTTTTTTGGATGGATGCAAGCAACTTCGAGAAATTCTAGGACTTCCACCGAATGTACAAGTGGTGAGAGCTAAATGGTGTGTGTCATTGGAAATATTTTTAGAAGGAAGCAGAAGTTCTCAATTGTTTAATACGGAGGACCCACCCGAGCCTGTGGGGGTTGGAATAGAAATTCCAGCACAACAGTCATTAAGTGAGCTAGATTTATCAGGATGTAGCGCTATTGTTAGCCTTCCTAGATTCTTCAACAGATTTGTTCAATTGAGAAGCCTTAACTTGGAAGGTTGCAAGCAACTTCGAGAAGTTCCAGAGCTTCCACGAAATATAGTAGATGTAGATTTGGGTGGATGCACGTCATTGGAAATACTTCCATTTAATAATATATACGACTTACCAAAGCTATGGTGGATTGACTTCTCCCATTGCCCTGAACAAATAGGGAATGCTGTACAAAATCATTTATTCAGTGAGGTATCTCTCTCTCCCTCTCTCTTTCTCATATATATGTACATGTTAGTGCGTGTCTTGATTTGTAGGCTGTATCACTTAAAATTTGTCATATCTGTGTAACAGGGACAACCTAAGCTTTCTCTAATTAGGTGTATATATCCGGGAAATAGGATTCCAGATTGCTTTAGCTATTGTAAAGAGGTTTCAAATACTCATTTGTGTGAAATAGATACCGGGCCTCTACATTTTGATTCAGAGAATGTAACCTTTGCTTTCTTTGCTGTTATTGGAACGAGGGATGATGGAAAGGATGAATCTATTTTTTCTATTGATGTTAAAGTCTTCAATAATGGTCAGGAAATCCATTCTAATTTCCCTACGACGACAAATAAGATCCCCAGGCCAGATCATGTAATGTTAAGTTACAGATCACCCCATTACAAAAAAAATAAAAAAAATAAATACAGATCATACCATTCTCAGCTAATGACGAATAATCTTCGAGTTAAATTTGAAATCAAGCCTCCTCCACGGTCAGTATTCTTTAAAAGTTGTGCATTCCATATAATAGAACAAGGGCATGATGATGATGAAAGCGACAGGAATCCAACAGAACAGAGATAGGATGATGATGATGATGAACAAGACAGTTTACATTTCTGTTCTAAGAGACACCGTAATGATGATGATGAAGAAGATGGTAATGGCACCCACAACAATAGAGGCATTCTTCGCTCCAGAAAATTGTATAGCTGCTGAGATCTGAGAATGAAATTAAATGCTTCTCAACACCCTTGTGGTGGACTCTACCAACATGGCAAACGCATCCTTCATTGTGTCAAGCCCATAATTACAGGCACCAGCTTGTGTACTTTGACTTTTGCTGAGGAATTTCAAATGCCTCTTGGTGAATCGCAATTACATCAATCAAATCACCCCTAGAACTTGGGTTATAATAATGTAAGTGCTTCACTTATTACAAGTGAATTTTGGCTCTACACATAATATTGATTCTTAGCCATGTTGGTTTCACAACCTGGCTCATCCACTTGAGCATTTTTATTACCCTTTGAAATTAATATTGCTTTATTTGAGGGACTAGTTCCTGCTTTTATAGTATATTGCTTTATTATTTTTGTGGCATATTCAGGATTTCATTTTGCTTTGGGTTTGTGCGTTATGCAGGAATTGCGTAATGTGGCAAGCTGTTCACATGCTGCAAATTTCATGTTAGTGGTGTTACTCTCCATAGCCTCTCCTAATAATTCTTTTTTGTAAAGTTTTTAAGGTAAAATTTTTCAAGCGATTGTAATTGAATTTTGTGGCAAAAAACTGACTTGCGATTCTTAGTAAATGTTTAGCAACTCTAAATCCTATGCTCATACTTTTTTTCTGTCATGTAGTAAGCCACCATGAGACTCAAATTACAATAACTAATGGCTACTTCTCTGTTTTCTTGTTTTATTTGTGTTAGTATTATGCAATTTTGTAAGATTGGAATTGACACAATTCAAAGATTTGGTCATTCATGCAATTTTACTTAATCAGTTCTTGGATGAAAATTTAGTTTTTGAGGCCTTATAGCTTAAGGATAAAGTTTAGCTGACCATAAACTTTGCTGAAATTATTCTTTTACTTCAAGGTTTAGTTAAATTTTTCACATATTTGCCTTTTTCTGTCTGTCTTTCTTTCATTCTTTTTCTCCATTTTTTCTTAAAATCAAGCAATAACTTGAAAGAGAAAATCAGTTGTTCAAACATAAAAGCTTGCTCATAGTGTCACTATGAACTAAATGATAAAGGATCCTAGTATCTATTAGTGTCTTCCATCTTTTTTTTTTTTTTTCTTTCTTTTGCATGGACCCAATAATTTGGCTATTTGATGAGAAAATTTAGGAATTTTACTGAGGAGAATATGTTTAAATAATTTTCTTCTTTTTTTCTTCATATGAAAAAAGTATGCAGAGGAACAAAAGAGTGTCGCAAAGGGCTTTCAGAAGTGCATATTGCAATGGAAGGAATAAGCTCATGTATTAGCTAGAAAGCTATCCAAACCAAAGTTGTTTCTTTTTATCTTAAAATTGAAGAAAAGGTTGAGCACTTTTTTTCTCTTCGAGGCAGGGTGCTCTGTTCTGTGAATATTTTCTTTCATTTTAGTCATAGCTTAATTGACTATGACTGAGCTCACCCTGGTGCTCAGTCTTAGCTAAATTCAATTTGACTTAGCTAAGACTTTGATGCCTTTGATTATCTTCAAATCAAATCTTTAAATTCAAACCTCATCATATATTCTAACAAATTGGAAATTCAGACTCAACAGGTGAAAAGGAAGAGTTGGGGTTCTGAATCTGCAAAGTTCTATAGTGAATATGATATTCATAAGAGTATTAAATATGATGTTTGGTCCAAATACCCCAAACGGAAATAAGAAGCTAGATGCAGCATTCTGTGATGCTGAACCAAAAAGCAATTGAGAAAAGTAGCAAGTATCCAATCTTCCTCTTCTTCTCGGTGAGTTGAAGTACATTTTTATGCTAAAATTCTTGTTAGCTAAATCACAAGTTTCCTCATTTAATTTCTGGCATAAATTCATCAGTAATGATAAATAATAGTGGAGGATTTGCGTTGCGTCATGTGGCAGGCAAGTCACATGCTGCAAATTTCACTAGCTTCAAATTTCATGTTAGTGGTTTACTCTCCATAGCCTCTCTTAATAATTCTTTTTAGAAAAGTGTTAAAGGTCAAATTGTCCAAGCTATTATAATTGAATTTTATGGCGAGGAACTGACTTATGATTCCTAGTTAAATGTTTAGCAACTCTAAATCCTTTAGTCATAGTTTCTATCTGTCATGTAGTAAGCCACCTTATAATTAGTAAGACCCAAATTACAATTGGAAATGGCTACTTCTCTGTTTTCTTGTTTTATTTGTGCAAGTATGATGCTAAGGCATTTCTTAATCATTGTCATGCTCTTTTGTAAGATTGGAACTGACCCGATTCAAAGATTCTGTCATTCATGCAATTTTGCTTAATGAGTTCTTTGATGTACATGGTTGTGAATAACTTTCTTCTTCTTCTTCTTCTGTTTTTTTTTTTTTTTTTTTTGTGTGTGTGTGTGTGTGTTTAAATAAAAAGGAATTCTATGGTATGAAGAATGATATTTTTTGATTGAAGTTGGTATTGTTATGTAAGGTTTTCTGATGGAGACAAGAAGAATTGAGCAGATCATATGAAAGAATGCAGAGGTACAAAAGAGTTTCAACACTAAGGGCTTTCAAAAGTGCATATTACAAAGCTATCCAAACCAAAGTTGTTGTGCTCCATTTTCTTATGGCTTGTGAAACTAATCCGGCCTCGTAAAAGATGATTTGAAATACAGCTTCCTAATGCACATACTCCCTTGTCTCTGTCCAGTTTTGAATATTATTCCCAATAGCCTTCTGTTTTTGGATTGATATTTTCCTCTTTGTGTTTACAATTTGTTAAATGGACTGCTTTGCTGGGTATTCGACTGCAGAGGAATTTCAATAGCAGAAGTGAGAAAAAACCAAGAAAGCGCCATTATCTCGTTGTATTTGTGTGTATTGCATTACTGCTCTGCTAAAGAGCTGACTAGATGAATATGATAATATGTTCATGCTTTTGTCTTAATGTCTTGTCTAAAGTTATATAACTGTTACACCTATCCTTTTCTAACTCTCTAATTATTTCAGGTTAATGGAATTGGACAGTTTTTGGGGAGTTGCTTAGATGATTGGGCGGCTGGACTTTGCTAAAGACAAGGACTTTTGGCAACTTGACATGTGGAATGGTTTCTTCCCAGCAAAGTGGCTTCTTCATAGGCATCAATGGAAAATAAGTCTACCTATCCAAGTCAGGTATGGCATCCAAAATATGGTTCAAAATAAACCTTATTATACTGTTTTAGGATTTTGGCTCTTGCTGATAGGCATGTACAGTGGTTAAACCTCATCATTTTCTTCTTCTTCTTGTAGGGTTTGCAATTTTCCCAATGGACTACTTCGCAAAGTGTTGCAAGTCCTCTCCTTAAGGCTGCATTGCATTTACAAGCTGACACAGTGCCATGCCAGCCCTATAGTCATGTCAACACCCTAGCTAGTTTGACTTTTCTACGTTGAATATTATTGACTGTGACCTCTACCAGACTTGACTTTGACCATTTACTTTGACTGCTGTCATGGTTGACTCCGTGTTTCTTACTCAATTTTTCGTCATGATTTCATATTTGTGGTCCGTGTATGCTTTTGGCATTTCTGTATGGCACAAAACAAGATTCTTCACCAAGTTAAGCCGTTTGTTTTGTCCAGTTCAAGTCCTTTATGCATTGTTCAGTTCAGTTCAGTTCCACAGCTTTTTTTGGTGCAATTCAACCTAGTTCAATCTTCTTGTGGTTGTTTTTGTTTTAACTGGCACTCTCGGGTCAAACCAATCTTTCATCCGGCACATGGGTTCAAGCCAAACAAGCCCATTCAACCCACTTATGCCTTGCTAATAGCCGCCATCGCTGGTCACTTTAACAGTTTACAATTGTATAGTGCGTATAGGATCAACTGTTATGTATATAAAAATATGTTTGTATTTGAAATGAATTGAGGAATCCACTTTTTGCAACCACATGCAACATTTTTTCTTTATGCCATTTTCTGAACCAGTTCGGCAATTTAACAATTTTATTTCATTTTCTTTTTGTCTTAAATTTGCTATTTTACCTCAAGCTAGCTATGTCAATTCTGACATAGTACATAGACGTATATATTGTTATAATTTGGGAGAAGATTAACATATAAACATGAGCAATGCTATAGGGAGGATTAGAGTACTAACCCCTGTCTATGAATTTGTAATCTTAAGAATCTCACAATATACCTAAATGGAGAGTATTGGATAGAGTTTGAGTGAAAATAAGGAGAATATCGAAACAATAAACAAAGAAAAAGCGTTA
>NC_081546.1:28829738-28833096 GCF_901000735.1 Corylus avellana
GGAATGATGATGATATAGATATAGACATTAGCCTCTTTTTTTTTTTTTTTTTAAATAGTGATGAACGTACGGTGGTGGTACAATCAAAGGGCTGGTTGGCAACCTTGAGTCAAAGGATTCATCCTGTACGTCTTGTGTGTTTTGGTATGCATGTTCTTGAATGGCATACATGCATGTTGATTGTGGCGGAGTGGGTTTGATGTGAATAACTTTCTTCTTTTATTTAACTAAATAAAAAAGAATTCTATGATATTAAGAATGATATTTTTTGACTGAAATTAATTCCATTATAGGGCATTCAGAACTGCATATTTGCATTGGAGTGAATAAGTTCATGAGCTTCTTCTTTTAATGGCTGTTTTTCTCTCCTTTTTACTTTTTAGGACGACTTCCTGCATTCATCTTTCTTCCCCGAAGGTGATGAGTAATTTCGTTGCATTGGATACCCTATTTCCTTTACAATCAATTTGGGATATAACTTTGAATGCCAAACACAACAATCATTGCAATTACCATCAAGTAAAGAGAAGAAAGTGCACTTTTGGCGTACAACACAAGTGTTAAACTTTAGACTTGACTTCTTCTATATTCATTTCTATTATTACTGTTTTTTCACATGATTAATTCAAATGCATTACTTGTGGTTATATTAAAATATATTGATCTCCGTACGTATTTATTCAGAGTTCAAGGACACTGTAAAATATACCATAAATTACTCTAATTGGGTTTATGTAAATTCAAAGTACTTCACCCAAATCACCCCATAAGTGAATCAGAAAACTTTCATTGTTCTATTAGAGGATAAACTTCTTTTCTTTTCTTTTTTTTTTTCTTTTTTTTTTCCAGTACAAAAATTGCTTTATTCTAGTATAGAAAGAAATTATGATACTAGTGTTTGGATGGCTTAAATTTCCGTGTCATATTTTAAAGCTTCTAACTTTGATAGGACATCACTGCAAGGGAGTTTCTGTTCAATATTACTAAAACTCATTAATTAAGGAGCGTTTGATATCCAATTGAAGTGAAAAATGTTCTTTTCAATTTTGTATTTGATTTTATGTTAGAGCTACTAACATAAAAACAAAAAACGAAAAAAATTATTTATTTTTTTAATTCCAATATGAGATGGATTTAGAGAAGTTGGCAAAGTTGGTTCTAATAGATATCGATCTAGACATCCAATTGGAACAATCAGATCGACGATTGGACAACATGAAAACATTTGGTTCCTTAACAAACGAGTTATCTTCATTTATATAAAATCAATTTGGAACAAAATGCTCTATCATACAATACCAAAGATACAAGTTGAAAACTCAACGGCCTCAACAGTTAACACTATCTATGACATACTCAATAGCTTCGAGGATTATTACAAAACAATACCTTAAAAATGTCATCATCACAAGCATAAACTGACGAATCACATCTCTAGTCGGTGTGGTTGTTGTCTCTTTCATCAATGACAATTCTTTCATAAACTTAATAACTCCTCTGTCATCAGTCAATATTTTGCTCCCAAAAAAAAAAAAAAAAAAAAAAAAAACCCTACCGGAAACCATTCCGTTATTCTTAAGCAAAACCTAAGAAAACAACAAATTCAAGACCTGCTACCAAAGCAACAGTAGACTTGTCTTATTTAGAAGCAAAAACAAAAATACAGAATAAAAGAACAGTAAATAATTGATCTTGTGACTGGTCTGTAATTTATAAGCAAAATAAAATAAAGTATAAAGTAAATTAGAAGCAATAGAGAGAGAGAGAGAGAGAGAGAAGAGTTAGAAATTTTTACCGAATCAAAATCTTAGGGCTCGTGCATTTTTCTCCTCATGCAGTCTTGGAAACATTCTGCATATTCCAACTGAACCGTGGGGAAATGACGGCTCTTTTTTCTCATCTTTACGTCCTTTTTGGTGCACTCTTTCCTACATGCTCTTTTTGCTTCTTCTAATTTTGAAATAGTGGTTTCTTTTTCCTTAGGAGTATTTATTGAACTAGGATTTTGTTTTTCCTTGGGAGTATTTTTTCTCTTTGAACGATTTGGTAGATGTTTAGCATCATTATGTGGATAGAGGGAGATAACTGGAGGGGAATGCGGAAAATAAGTAAAAGAGGAAGGATGATCGAGAGAGAGAGACGGGAAAATGAATGGTTTTTTGCTTGCATCGTAGCTTGAACAACGATGGCCAACAGCACCATCATCATCAAAAGAAGATCTTTCATAAACTTTTTAGCCACGGCACCCATCTCTCTTTTGAATTCTTTTTGTTGTTTGGAAGTCTTGTATTAAACCACAATTTATAGCATTTAAACAACTTATGTGGCGAAGTAGGAAATGTTTACAAGTAGTTTTTTTTTTTTTTTTTTGTGGGTTTTCAACTAGTTGATTAAGAGGTAACATTACAACCAATGAGCGTGAAAAGATAAATTTTAATTTTCATCTTTAGATTTTCAAGAAAGGATATAGGAAATGGAGATGTGGTTTCTTTAATAAGAATAATATAAAATAACACACCAAGCAACATGAGTCACAACTATGCTTTAAAAACATTAAAAAGGACACGGATTAAATAGTCAAAGTTAAAGGACACTGATTTTTTTTTAAAAAAAAATTATTTTTTTCAAAAAATTAATTATATGACACATGGCAACATTTGATTGATGCTGACGTGGCGTTCCGTTAAGTTTTGGATGAAATTTTAACGGAGGTGCCATTTCCGTCTTTATGAAAATCACAGTACCTTCTGTGCTAAAAATGAAACCCTAAGGGAAAAAAAATAAAGTGTTTAAACCCTATGGGGCAAAAGAGTATTTAACCCTAAAAATTAAAATGCAGCAGCCCCCAAAACACCAAGACAATCCAACAAGTTTTGTTAAAAACTTGTCTAAAACGGAACGTTTTGTAAAAAGATTTAAACGCAGTGTTTTGTTTGTCTTCCTCCTTAGAAAAGTTAAAATGCTAACCTAAAACTTATGAAACTTAAAAAAAAAATTGATATGGTGAAAGCATCAAAGACCAAATCTCAATCCTCTTAATCTTGGAAATGCTTCAACCGCGTAATGTAAATGCCTCTGACGAGTGAGTGTTTAGACAGTTAGATTAATTAGTGGATGATCAATTGTCAGTTTTATGCTTGTTCTATTAAAACATAATAATATGTTTTATTCGTCGATTTGGGTTTATTAAAAGGTTAAAAAAAATGGTTATACTAGAATTCCAGCATAACCAATTTATTTATTTTTTATTAAAACCATTCCCGATGTATTTTGAAAAACACCGAAAAATTTAAACCTTTCTACACTTACATGTGCGGAAAAAAAGGTGGCATCCATTGGTGGTGGTTTCGGCCACCCC
>NC_081546.1:28833230-28838209 GCF_901000735.1 Corylus avellana
CACATTTCTCCTGCCAGTGGCGGAGATAGAAAATCTTGAATTTTTTTCATTTTTAGAAGTATACCCACCATAGAGTAAATACAAACGAAAAATAACTAATAACTCTTCTCTCATTTCTTTTGCAACTTGCCATAGGTTCTTCCTCGATCTGTCTTCATTTGCCACATGATGAAAAAAAAAAAAAACTTATTATTCCTCTTTCTTTTGTCAACATAATCTGCATCTCCCACACTAACAAATGTCAACTTAGACATGGCCATATTGCATAAGTAACATGACGTAACGGAAGACTAAAGTAACTAATTAAAGAGCAACATCTTTGATTCTGTAAAGAGAAGTGTCTTCGTCTTCTACCCCAAGAGATAAAACAAGCTTACATGCTAAAAGATAGATAAAACTCTGCAGAGTAGTTGAGAAAAAATTCTCTGATTTGATAAAAATTCAATTGATTTTACATAATAAGCTATAACCTATTTATCGAAGAGAAAAACTTATAGAGGAAATAAACATAATCCTAGTAGTAATAGTAAACATAATCCTAATAATGAAAGGAAAATAATTAAAGTAAATTTAACCCTATTAAGAAAAGGAAATAAAGTCCTAATAAAATAAAAATAAAAAGAAAATCCTAATATAAAATTGACAATAAGTGGGAATCGTGACAATCTTTCCTTTTGCATTCAATTGTCTGAGAACAGATAAAATTCTGATCAAACGGCGCTGCTCCAATATTATTTTTGATATTTTTCTAACTTTTCATTTTTACAAAAAAATATAGGTAAATATAGTCCTACATCGTAACATTAGTGAGTTAAAAAGAATTAGAACACAAATTCAATTGCATTACTTGTGGTTATATTAGAATATATTGATCTCCATATTTATTCAGAGTTCAAGGACACTGTAAAATATAACATAAATTACTCTAATTGGGTTTATGTAAATCCAGTATTTCACCCAAATCACCTCATAAGTGAATCAAAAAACTTTCATTGTTCTATTAGAGGATAAGCTTCTTTTCTTTTCTTTTCTTTTTTCTTTTTTTTTTTCCAGTACAAAAATTGCTTTATTCTAGTATAGAAAGAAATTATGATAGGACATCACTGCAAAGGAGTTTCTGTTTAATATTACTGAAACTCATTAATTAAGGAGCATTTAATATCCAATTGAAGTGAAAAAAGAAAAATGTTCTTTTCAATTTTGTATTTGATTTTATGTACGTTAGAACTACTAACATAAAAAAATAAAACATTTATTTTTTTTAATTCCAATACGAGAAGGATCGATTTAGAGAAGTAGCTGGCAAATTTGGTTCTAATAGATATCTAGACATCGAATTGGAACAATCAGAAATTTTTACCGAATCAAAATCTTAGGGCTCGTGCATTTTTCTCTTCATGCAGTCTTGGAAACATTCTGTATATTCCGACTTAACCAAGGGGAAATTACGGTTATTTTTTCTCGTCCTTGCGGTCTTTTTGGTGCACTCTTTCCTACATGCTGCTTTTGCTGCTTCTAATTTTAAATTAGTGCTTTCTTTTTCCGAACCAGAAGTTTGTTCTTCCTTGGGAGTACTTATTGAATGAGGATCTTCTTTTTCCTTGGGAGTATTTTTTTTCTCTTTGAACGATTGTGTTGATGTTTAGCATCATTATGTGGATAGAGGGAGATAATTGGAGAGGAATGCGGAAAAGTAGTAAGAGAGGAGGGATGATTGAGAGATAGATGGGAAAATGACCGGTTTTCTGCTTGCACCGTAGCTTGAACAACGATGGCCAACACCACCACCATCATCATCGGAAGTCTTTTCATAGAAAATTAGCTAGGAGCATCACAAAACCACAGCCCACTACATATTTAAAAAGAAAAACTAAAAATTAATTAAAGAAAACGAAGATAAATAAAAGAGCATCCAATTCCAAACAAGAAAATAACAATTTAAGGCCTGTGTGTGTTACTTCAAATCTCTCTAAAAAGGCATCTAGAAAATTTATATACAAAAAAATAGATCAGGATCCAACAGAGTGTCCAAACAATTAGTCCACTGATTAGTTTTTTTCAACCTATTAGGTGATTGAAAATCATCCAACCCCAATCCACCTTTTCTATGAAACATAATTAACCATTCAAAGGTCTAAAAGAAAATGGTAGGTTTAGATCCTCTTTGGTCTACACTGCTGGAGAGCATCACCACCAAGAGTTAGCATTGACATACAAAGGTGTTAGTTATTGGCTCTTTGTTTGGTTGACAGGAAAGTTCTCTTCAGGTTGCTTTTGCCACAGATAATTTGCAGCTTCTAGCCACCCTGTATGGACCAAAAACTTGTTCTGTTTCACTGCCCAACGAGATTTCTCTGTTGCACCATCTGTAGAGACCACATGCGTCACGGATGAATCGAGCTCCGTTGCACAAGTAGCTCCCAAATTCTCTGCCATCCTCCAGAGATGGTGATTATCTGCCGGGAATTTTGTGGGAAACACGCGGCTAAAGATGATTTTACACCCCTTCAGGGTTTCTTTCCTAATTGTTTTCAGAACCTGCAGAAAATGACATACAGAAAAGTTTACCAGGATGAATTAATGGGAAGGCATTCAACAATTATTACTTAAGTTAACATACAGCAGTTAAAAATTGATTCATGGTTACAAAAAGGAACTATGGTGTCCATTCAATACTTAGAACCCTGACCAGGCCACCTTATTTAATGTTTTCTGAGAATGGATCTTCACTACCAATCTGACACAAAAGCAGGATGTGTAACTTTCAGACTAGTAGTATTCAGTAGGCCAGACCCCATGCCAGATTAGGCGGAACCCAACCAGAAGCAGAAAGGGAGAGATGATAGTGGAAATTAAGAATTTTACAAAGATGCAAGACACTAAATAAGCCAGGTTTAATATATTAACCAAAAAAAAAAAACATTTATTGCACAGTTTTTTCAACCCATAATATCGGAAACAATTGAAATCATCCTTGTCACAGGAATGTTAAGACTACAAATATGTATAGGCGCTTGCCACTGGGGACCAGGTCTGGACAACAAAAGTAGAACACTTGGAACAAAGCGTAGAATAAATATTTTAGTCATGTTTCAGTTGTCAAGAAGAGCATTACCTCCCTAACATCTCTGTCAACAAGATTATCCTCAAGTACCTGCAAGAAGGTTCCCCTACATTAGAATTTATCACACAACAAACTATATTAACTATTATCAATTGAGCGGAACGAAGAGGGACATACATCAAAAAACATATTGTGGATTTGCTTAAGAACTTTAAGAATAGTAGCAAGTGCTCCGTCAGTCTCACTCTCATCACTCTTCAACTCAGAAAGAGATTTACAACTGAAGCCAAATTGGTGGCAACTTGAAGCAAAGAAGTGATATCTTTCCATCAATATCAAATTGTCCTTGTGCTTCGTCCATGCCTACAATAATGCATTAAACATTTATATCTAGATTATGGTAGAAGGATGATTCTAGCAAACAAAAACCTATAAAGATAAATTGGTGGTTCAAGGCAACAGAAATGATACCCAGTGAATCAAAGCAAACACTGGGTATCATTTCCTATTCAGCCTATCTTTTAAGCAAGAAAGAGTGCAGATATAAAAGAATGAAGCACAGACAAGCTGGTAGTAGGAAATACTTCATTAAATTTCCCTTTTAGCTCCATTTGTGGCAAATAATTTCTTTACAGCGAGGGCCATTAACAGCCTCAGACAGACTCTAAGGGTATACAAAGTCCTTCTATATACACCAGGAGAAACTGCATATTCTGCATATCCTTTCAATCCTGACTACTAAATCTTTCTGGTTTGATTTCAGTAGCTCCTAGTGTAAAACAAAGTTGGCATATTGAGGTTGATTTTCTGAACTCCAGGACACTGTCAAGGCATTTTACTGCAGACCTCTTAAACTAAAATCATACTACCTCATCGAGGTAGAAATACCACTGTTCGGTTCCCTAATTTCTATAATCTGAATTAGGCCCAATAAAAGGGAAAAGACTACTCCCCATCCTCAGAAGAAAAGACAATTTGTTCCATTTTGGATACATATATATATGAAAAGATAGGTTTATTTGTACCTATTCAACAATAATTTATTAATTTCCTGTTGCCCATCATAAGGATTTTTTTAAAAAAAAAAAAAAAAAAAAAAAAAAAAAATTACTTCAGGTCTGGTTAGCACATCTAACAAGTATTATCAGATTAACATTAAAATACACTGGTTAAGCAAATATAAAGGTTAGCTGAATGCAAATGTACCTACATTTTCTGTATCATCAAGAATCAGAACTGCACTTTCTTGCCCCAGCACGACATCAAGACCCTTTTGATGTCTATGGGTGCCATCATCTCGTGAAATCACTCTATCACTGAAGTACTCTCTTTGAGGATCAAGCAGCTTAGCCATTTCCAATGCATAGGCCCGATCACCCATTGTATAAATATACATCTCAAACATCTCACTTGCTTCTTTTAAAAACGTGCGAACAAAGGGCCTTAACTTGGTCATCATATGCATAAAATCCAGCATGAAGAGGCTGCCTTTTGAGACATCTATCCATTTCATAATTTTTCAACACAATAAGGCAACAAGTACATATAGTCACTAAAGTGTGAAGAATGTCAAAGAAAACTAACTGGTGCAACAAAATCAAAAGTATTAGATGATAATTTACAAAAATTATCACTCATCTTCTGTGCCAGCAGCAGATTGGGATAGAGCAAAAGCCGACTCATAACCAATCGAAATTAATAAGGGACTCTATTTAGTTTGCAAGGTCCAATGGGGACAGGGATGCAAACAGTAAGATTGGCATTATTCTTAAATAATTTCCTTTAATATGATAGGTTCTGAATATTCCACATTACTACCATGTAACCCATGCAAAATAAATCCCATGATACAAATTTTGCCTGACAACTACCAAACCATCATATCTGCAGTTCACGAAAAAAATATTTCATTGTG
>NC_081546.1:28838309-28848525 GCF_901000735.1 Corylus avellana
CTCTCTATAAGTTATTCATCTTACCAATGTGAGATTGGCGCATTACTGTAGCGCCCCTATAATTGATCAACTAATATAACTAATTCGGAGTGTTACTCGTAGCATTCTCCACACTAATTAACTGGTAATTAGCTGGAAATATTATAACACACCAATAAACTAGAGTAAAATAATGTAGAAAGCATAAATGAAATGATCTGAAGCATATCTAAATATCATTAAGATTGACTATTATTATATCAATTCCAACACAGAGCTTCCAAGGATAATTCCTATCACTACGTACTCTAAGCAAACCTGTCCACCCGAGCTATTCACTTAGCATCTTTCCTAGCGAAATGTTCTCTCCCAAAGGGCCAAAAGTACATCAAACCTGTAAAACTGCAAAACACCGAAGTGTTTTACAATGGAAAGTGAAGTAACTACATAAGTCCACGATTTAGTAAGTAAGGTACTCCAGAATGTATACTATGCAATGAGCCTTAAGTGAAAGGGAATGTATCTTGCAATCTTCAAAAAAATAGCAGGACATGACATGAGTTTAATTGAAAATAAATCGGTATTGTGTCTACTACTAAGCTGATATAAAATGGTTTAGATGTTAAAAAGTAAGCTAAATATCAGTGACAATTCACATTTTAATGCATAAAACAGGTTAATTACATAATAATATATTGTTTAGTTATAACTTTCTTCACATGGTCTATCTGGGACTTTAACCCCTTCTCAGCAGGGTTGATACTGTCCCGAAAGACTTATAGTACAACACTAGTGCCCCAATGTTGCCGCATATTGTCCATCAAAAGCGACCCGATTGGTTCTGGCCCCGAGTGATCCACACCACTTATTATGTCATCTTCAAAATTATTATTTAGTGTATCAATATTTCAATTTTTCTCAATTCGACCAATTCGTTAGAATTTTCTGTTAAATTTTGCCAAAATTCTCAAAATACCAATTTTAAAAAAATAAAAAAATAATTTTTTTTTCAAAGATTCAGGTGTGGGTATTTTTGAAAATTCTGTTAAATCCTGACTAATGCCCAAATCCTTGCAATTTTTTTTTATTTTTTTTCCCCTAAAAAGGAGGGGTATTTTGGGAGTTTTGACACCCCGTCGTTTGGATTTAATAGAAAATCTAAGAGATAGTTGAAATTGAAAAAAATTGAAATATGAATACACTAAATTGATACTTTTTAAAGTTTAAGTGTATGATTACAAAAGTGATGAAAGATCAAGAGTGGTAAGAAAAATTTTCCTCATTTTTCATTTATTTCGTTAGTTATATTATTTAATATTTTTAATTAATTTTTGCTTGACTCTATCTTTTAGTTTTGCCCCCTATGAATTAAAATTCTCGCTCCACTATTGCCTCAAGGTAATTAGTGCGTATTTATTATGGGGTGTTACAAAACATCCTTTCCTGCCTATTCTTTCTTTGGAATATCAAAATCCAAAGAAACTAATGGACTGATTGGTTGGGTAGCACCCAATACAATTAGTTAGATGATATAGATGCCTTGTTATGTAATTATAACTTGTTAAGTTTTTTTTAACATGTTCGAGTAATGTTATATATCACCCTATTATTTTTCTCCAAAGCTTATGAGGTCTAGTCCTTTAGCCTCCAATCCCATTTTCATGCACGGTACACACCAAATGCTATAGGAACAGCGTTGCATAAGCTTTGGAGGAATGACGGAATATAATGGGGTGATATATAATACCATTTTCATTGATGTTCATGATTTATAGCTATGATACAATATGTGGCCTGTGGGGTCCCAGGAACTATCTTCTTATTATGTCTTGCTCTAAATAGTAACCTTCAAATTTATTAGATATGTACTCTCACCTCTGTAGTCAGTATGGAGACACTTTAATCTTCAATTTTTTCATCTATAACCAAATAAAACCAGCTCATTTCTATAAGGGAATCCACATTCCCTTAGGTATCTGGATTCCATCCACTTAAGTGCAATCAAACAAAAATCTCAAAAGATTACGCGATCCAAACACTCCATAAGTATTTATCTCCCAACAACTTGCAAAATATGCCTTTAAAAGCCACTTCATACATGCATCAACTACTTTTTACATTGTGAATTGGATGAAATTTCTTCAGCACTAAATCATGTGTATAGCAACAAAGATTTTTTTTTTTTTTTTTTTTTTTTTGTGTGTTACAGCAACAATATGTTTTGCTTTTTATCCTTTTCTTTTTCTTGTGAAACAGTCAATTATTTGCCCATGAATGTGACTCTCTCATGTATGTACTTCTCTATCCAAATTGATGCTGGTCCTTGTCATGATGTTTCTTGATCACCTCCTGCTTCATCTTCCACCCACTCATCTCTCATGGAAGACTGCTGATAGCATCGGAAAGCCACATACAGCATGAACACTGCAAAACAGTTTTCACTAGAATCTAGTAACACAAAGCCAAAACTTTGCTAATAGCTATGAAAATCCTGGATTGCTTAATGTTATATATAAACAGAGACGGAACCAGGAGACCCTAGGGCCATGGCCCCGGTTTTAAAATTTTCCCGTTTTCAGTCCTTAAAATTAAGCTTAACCTCTATCAAAATTAGGTTTAGCCCTCTTTCATGCTTTGACCCCTTAAAGAATCATGGTTCTATTAAAGATGTTCTCACCTTCCCAAATGCGTGCGACCGTTGAGGATAGGTTCAAAATGAGAAAAACAGTGGATGCAGCCACGGCTTTCTTGTGAGAGCACGAGTCCCATATGTCGTGGAAGCGTCGAAGCCAAAATTTAGCTGCAATTGAAAACTAGCACATGTTAAATTCTCTATCTTTTTTCAAACTATTCCTTAATAAGCGACGCCCAACACAGAACATTTAATTGAAATGGAAAGTAATGACGGATACAATGCTTGAATTCAAGACTATTGTCAAACTATCTCTTGGAATTTCACGTCCGAATTTCAAATTCGGGCGCGAGAAGGATGCAGGCCGGGGTGTCCTGAGCAAGTAGACCCCGCATTTCAGGCCGCCCAGAGCACCTAGGCATACACCCTTCCTTCTCTTATTTCTTGCTCGAATTCTAGAAAATCCTAGCTTTAGAAGAGGTAATTATAGCTTGGTGTACACAAAAAGCATAGTCATCCAACTTTTGGGAGCTATATTAAATTGAGAAACTTACCTATTGCAGTTAACTGTGCAGAGTACAAGGAACAGATTTTTGGTAAAGTGAAAACTCCCACAAAACCTGAGCCAGTGAGCACAAAAACGAGTCAGTAAAAACTATAGAGTGAAAGACAATAACACCGACACTGGAATTTCAGCATAATCTCTCAATAAATAAATAAAAACTCTCCCCAATTAAACCTAGACAGAATCCACCTACTCAAATGAGAACTTATTTACCCAAGCAGGAGTTTATCTACCCGAATGTGTTCGGGCAACCGCCGAACACATATTCGGGCAGATGAACTTTAAGTACAATAAATTTTTCTTTCTTTTTTACTTTTAAACCTAAGCACGCCTTCAAAATCAGTTAAAAGAACAGGAAAAAAAAAAAAGGGCGGGGGCGGAGGGGGGGATAAAAACAGAGGAAAAAGAAACCCAAGTGAAGCTTACCTAATTTAACAACGGTCCAAATGGTTATGCAGCTGCCACATCTAGCCAAAACAAAGAGAAGTACTGCCAGCTGCCATTGTCATAAATTTCACTATTTGTCATCTTTTTATATTCACAAAAAAAGGCTCTTTTAGCTTCATTAATGTCCACAGAAAGAGTGAAAAAAAATAAATTAAAAAAAAATTACCTTCATTGTGGTAGAAGGATCTCCAGAAAAAAGGGCTCTGAGTTTTAGCAGCAACTCATTAACGTAAGGAAGAAACAATCTCAGTAACCAAATAGCTTCTTGTTCCCCTAGCACATAGCTTGAATCATCTATAATTACAACTCCCCTAATTCAATCATTCAGAAAAGGAAGAAGAATCAGAAAGAGACCAAATTGGTAATATCTTTCTCTGTTAATTAAGAAGTGTTTGAGTAATTACCTGCAAATGAGGGTCCTATAGATGAAAATGGCAGCAAGATAAACAAGACCCAGGTAGGAAATCACAGAAACAAAGCTGCATATACAATAATTAAAAAGATTTGAGTTCTGGGCTCTGTTATAAACCAGAGGAATTGCAAATCAAAAAGGCTACTTAAAATTTTCTTGACTGTGGATCTTCTAACCTCAAATTTATATCCTTTGTATAGGAAGAAGAGAGTATTACAAATGATCCAATTAGCAAGACAAGTGCAGATCTTGGGACTTCTTTCCACATCACTAAGTCCACTGCAAAAAAGAGAGAGAGAGAGAGAGAAAATGAATCATAAAATTGCAAGAACTTTCCTGAAGAATTTGCAATTGTACTGTATTTCTAAAATCAGACTTACCAAAACTTTGCAATTTGCTGTGGGTTTCTGGAAAAGTTTGGAACTCATAAGAACCTACATCATAAAATCTTCAAACTCAAACCAAATTCGATAGATTCACAAAGTGAATTGAAAATGCAGATAAATTAAAGACACTAACTTGAAGTGGGTTTTGAGAGATTCTGGTGTCTTGGAGTAGGTTTTGATAAATTCTGGTACATAGTACGGCGTTTTTCAACTGGAGGGGGCTGTTTCACAGTGGCCATTGGTTTCCTATGAACTTGATGATGATGAAGCTTTTTCTCTTCATTGACAATCTTCTTCTCATCATTGACAATCTTCTTCTCATCACTGACAATCTTCTTCTCTTCACTGACAATTTTCTTCTCTTCATTGACAATTTTCTTCTCTTCATTGACAATTTTCTTGGGCTCTGGGACATTGATTTTCTTAACATCAATCTCAATCTCAGTCTCCTCATCATCCACCTCCTCTTCATCTCCTTCATCCTCACCATCAACAACATCAAGACCATCATCCTCCTCGCCATTGTTCACATCCACTTTTGGAGCACAATTCACCACAATACTCCGATCTGTTATGACCTTTTCTTGACAAACACCAAACTCCTTGCAAGTTTCATCAGATCCATCAACTGGGATTTTCTCACTTCCTCCAACAGACCCATCACCAATTTCCTCCACTGATTCATCCACAGTTAGACTCAAATCCGACTTGGCCTTCCTCAGCTGAACTGAACTCGTCTGATTAGCTCCATTGCCGCTTCCTTCAACACCCTTGACCGAGTCCGATTTAACCTTCCTCAGCTGCACAGAATTCTTCTCAATTCCCGGTGCAGATCTTGGCTTCCTCGTCTGAATTGGGCTCCGCTCGAATTTCTCATCAGATCTCAACTTCCTGGACTGAACTGGGCTCTTCTTGATTCCGTCAGCAGAAACACTCAGCTCCTTCAACTGTTCCTCAGAATTCTTCTGCGGCTCAGGTTTCCGTTTGGATATCTGAAATGGGCTCTTGTCAAAACCCTCAAAGCTCTCGGATTTCCATGTCTTCCTCTTCCCACTGGCCGCCACAGCACCAGTTTGGCCTCTCTTCACCTTTGCAGCAGCACTCCCACCACCACCGCTACCGCCACCGCCATTTGCAGAAGCCCCTCCACTCTGTTGAGAGCTTTCTTCTTCTCCTTCTTCTCCGTTGAAGACCTTAATCCCACCTTTCACTTCATCAATCTTCATCCTGCTCTCCCACACTGACCCTGCCACCACTCCACTTCTCCTTCTACCCTCATCCATTATCTCTTTAACTCGCTTAAATTATACTTCCACTCTGTTTCTCTCTCTCTCTCTATCTCTCTCTCTCTCTCTCTCCCTCTAGCGTAATGATTACTACAGTGGTGGGGCGGAGCTGCTGTGGAAATCTAACTCGTATATCGAATTATGCATTACAATACCACTTCTTCTAAGATGGAAGCCATATACGCGGTAATTGCGGTAACCTCAATTTCAGTGAAGGTACATCTTCGAGACAGAGTAGCACTTCACTGAGGATGATTGCGTCATGAGGTTCCACAGCCAATTTTTTTTTTTTTTTTTTCAATTCATATTGTGAATATAATAATTGTCGTATGATTATTTACTTGTGATTTATCGCCTCCCATTGGCGTTGACCTAAAACTGTTTAATAGCATGAAACTCTAGTAAAAATTAATTAATGTGAAAAAAAATTTGTTTTGTGGTGTTTTTTTATTTAAATAATAATAAAAAAATAATTGATATAATGTAAAAAGTAGAATGTGAAAGTTGATTTTTTTTGATAAACAGTATATGACTCTTGCCAAATGGAGCCCTCGTGTTTTCTTACAACGTCATAGTAGTTTATGAGATACTTATCATGTGAATTATTAAATAAATAAATTTATCTGTCAAATTCAACATTAAAATATTGCAACATGAATTTGTAAAAATTTTCTAGTAAAAATTATAATACTCTCTGCGTTTTTCATATCTAGTAGTAATCAAATTTCAAGTCGTATTAAATTTATAAATTAAAATTTTTTAATTACGATTTAAGTGGTTTTATTATCCCTTATTGAATGGTTGTTTTCACACTATCTTTGTCAATAAGATAGATTTTTGTGTGAAAATGATGATATAAGAAATGGTTTAAAAGTTATCAATCATGGTTTAGAATTAATACTTCTCTTGTTATTCTTGTACTATATATATTTATTAGTAATGAACACCAAATCATTAATAATATTATGAAGCTTATGTTTTTCCTCTATAAAAAAAAAGGGGTGTTCATTACTCATGGTTTTTTTGTTTTTTTTTTTTTTGGCTTAAAAAAGAAAATGGTTATTCATGGGTACAACGAAATAGTATAAAGAAGGAAAGGACAAATCTGATGAAGACAGGAAGGGGTATTTTTTTTTTTTTTTTTAATAAATACAATTTTTTTTTTTTTTTTTAACATGTCCACACAAGAGGGGGAGAGAGATTCAAACTAATGACCTCCACTTCATAAGACATGGTCCGCAGCTGATTAAGCTACTCCTTTGGGACTAATAAATACATTTTTAACCTCACATAGAAGGAAGGGGCAATAATAAGGGTTTGAAGGATTTCTCTAAAAATAATAAGAAAATTGAAGTATAAATTGAAAAAGCTTTCCAAAAAGCCATGTGCTTACAACTTAGGTTCTACTTAGGTTGTATTTAGAGACGAAAGAGAGGGGTGAACATTTATGCCCAACGTTTCTTTTACATCGTCCAATTAATTCCAACGGTTAGCTCCACTTATGAAAGGGGGACCCGATCCATATGCCCACAATATATAATTTTCTTTATTCGATTTGACACATTGGATATGGAAATTGAGGGTAACCGTTGGACTTATGGGCCAATTAACTTATGTAACCGACATACCAACTTACTGATCCGAGCTCACCAAATCATCTGTGCACAGGATTCTTTCCCACACCACTTTCATGCTATTTGGACAATTTTCATAACCTTCTCTTGAGCCCCGAATTTCAAGTATAGGACACAACATAGGGTAGAAAAACGTAGGGTAAGCCACTCCAAATACCATCATCGTGGAATAACCAATGGTAGGCAATTGAGTACAAGTCATTATAAAAGACAACTTTAAAACCAGGTAGAACAGACTTTTTGGTTTCAAGTACCCAAAACTATCACGTTTCTATTTCGAGTCATTTTATTATACATATTGACTTAAGCATCGAAGTTATCATTTGCCAAGCCACACCACCAAAATTCGTTGTATATTTTTTTCTCCTCTTTTACCTTTGTCAGGTCACATCTGCTAATATGTCATATTTTAAGTAATTTTTTATATCAGTTGCTTAAAAAAACCGAAAGTATTAGAGCAGTCGCATTTAACTTCAACATATATTTAGCAAATCCACACCTTTTTTTTTTTTACCTACTTTTCTAAAAGACTTGGATACGGCTTAGCATTTTTGCTACCTAATGTTTTTTTTACAAGATCGTGGTAGCTACCTTTTTACTCTTGTATTATTTGGGGCATAGTGAAAGTAGTAGGCACGTCACTCTTGGCGGTGGAAGAGCGGGCATCCCAAACACAGTAGTATATGTCGTAAATCTCACGTGCCTTCAACGGTACAAAACGTTGGTCCCATAGAAATTGCTTTTATGACTCTGTTCCCTTGCAATCCCAATAGAGTTTCCAAATCCCAATATGCTTTTCTGTCCATTAATTTCTTAGTCATCAAAGTCCACCATAAATGCCTAACTAATTCCACCTAAAATAAATATATAAAGCAAAGATTAATTAATATTGTTAATAAGAAACTTGTAATAAAGTTATAATAATATTGTTAATAATACTATAAAAATTAGGATTTTAAAAATGGTTGAGTTGAGGAAATATAGACTGTATTTGTTAGTGGGTCACATTTGTATGTATTGCAATTGTACAAATCAAAAAGCCATCCATAAATGGACATAGTATTGATTGATATGGCATCCTTGTGTGACCTATGTGAAATCCTACTTAACATATAATAAACAGTCAAAACATGTAAAAGTCAAATCACATAGATTATGCTTTCATATTCTTTTGACGATATTTTTAAGAGGTAGCTCAATCAACTGGAACCATGCTTAATGAAGTGAAAATTATTAGTTCGAATCTCCATTTTTTTCTTATGCAGACATGTCAAAAAAAAAAAAAAAAATTTGATGATGGTGTTAAATAATTCTTTTTTAGTTATCTTCTTCTTCCACATGGGTTCATCATTTCCAAGACAAAACTTAAACGTGCCATGTACATCTACATTGAAGCATCACAAATATAACCATTTCAATGACAAGTGATATGAAAAAGATAAA
The DNA here is from genome assembly GCF_901000735.1 of Corylus avellana. Classification (NCBI taxonomy): domain Eukaryota; kingdom Viridiplantae; phylum Streptophyta; class Magnoliopsida; order Fagales; family Betulaceae; genus Corylus; species Corylus avellana. The sequence goes on from NC_081546.1 coordinate 28,847,094, forward strand.
AAGAAAATTTGAAAACACTCTCATTTTACAATCTTTTTTTTATGGGTGGTTGAACATTCCCTTTAAAGTTACCATATTAACTAAACTCTTGAGAATGATGCGACCACCTTTAATGCTATTAAGAGTAGTCGCAACCACCTCGACAAGCACAAGATTTCCTCCTAATGGTTGAAAATGATGTCTACCAAAGAGTGAAATAAGAGTAACATATGTTGATTAGTGATGTTATTCAATTTGTATTAGAAACACATATTCTTTATATATATATATATATAATAGGCAAATACAGAAGGAAATTGTACGTTTTGCTTATCAAAGGAAAGTGAATCTAATAGTGTGACAAAAAAGGGAAGGACATGTGTGTCGGTGGCCTGGAACTTTAGTTTTGTCGCGATATATGTACGTGCAGGCTCCTCCATATAATTTGGCCACATGCTGAGACAACAAAGCGGTGGGGCTGGTCGTTTGTCCTGTGGATTCCATCAGTCAGTCACACGCCAAACATTCCCGTACCTCTTTTCACAAAGTGAAAAAGTTGAGCCTTCAGGCTTTCTACTTTCTGCCTTAACAAACACACCCCCAAGAAAAAAAAAGAAAAAAAAGAAAAAAAAAAGTACATTGATTTTAGTAAATATGAAGTCATTGAGATGGATGGAGCCCTTCATACAAAATATGGATTGCAATCAATTTTTGATTTGGGTCCGTATTAATTGAAGTTAAACCTATTGAAACTAAAACATGTATCACTTATATGAATTGACCCGAGGTGTGGTTGGTTGACCTGTATTGTGGTGGGGGTAATAATTTAATTTGGTATTAGAGCCAAAAAGTCATGAGATCGAACCTTGATTTTATCAAATTATCTCAATTTAATTAAATATTCTATGTGTTAGATATCATCTATTAAAAAGGGATTTAAACTCATGCGTGAGAAAAAAATGTTTAAGTAATAATTAAATGATTAAATTTATTCTTTTCAGCATTATACGATTCCGTCAAGCTTCTATGGGCCTTGGTAGACTTATATTCAGTGCGGAGTTATATCATTTCATTGAAAAAGATGTCTCAATCTCAATGAAATGAATTCTAACAGAAAATGAGTGCATCAGGAATTAATGGATTGCCTACCAACCTCAAACTACTCTATGAGGCAGGTTTAAGAATACCCTTTTGTTGGTTGAAAATGACAAATTGTTTTTCCTATGGCTTGATCTTCTAGGCAGCCCAAATCATCAATTAAACAGCTTGCTACCTATCTTTGGACTTATTTGCTACAAATGTCAAATCAACTACCTTATTACCTAATGCTCCATATAAATGTTTTGAGGTCATTTTTTCTTCAAGTCGTTTTAACGGCATTAAACTTTAAAGGAGAGCTTGAGGAGTGCTTTGGATCACCATGCTTGTAGAAGCTACTACTCTGGAGATCTGT
>NC_081546.1:28848625-28857999 GCF_901000735.1 Corylus avellana
ATAACAAAAGAAGATAATTAAAAGAAATTAAAAATTTGATACTCTTAATTAAAATTTTTAAAATTTTAAAAACAGGGTCAATGAAAATTAAAAAAAAAAATTGTGAAGCTTCCTCCTTTATGCCTATTGTGGGGGCTTTGTCATTATTTTTCCTATCTCTCAAACGTCAAATCTTCTCTATTCATCTCACAATATAGGTAGTGTCTTCATTTGCATGTGAGGTTGAGAACTTTTGGGTGCCTCGGTTATAGTGCTTTGAAAGATTCTTCAACACAAAAGTAAAGGGAATAAGTACCCACAAAAGGGCAAAAAAGATCATCAATCATCATCCCTAACGTTCTATTCTAATCATTCTACCCCACCAAAGTCTACCTTTACTTTTTCGTAAAATCAGAACCCAAAGGTAGAAGAAGCCCAAGAAAAAAAAAAAAAAAACCTAAACGGAGATAACATTAAAAAATAGAAAAAGAAAAGAAAAAAAAAAAGACCCACATTATCCCTTCAAGCACAATCTTATCTCTTTCTCACTTAATTGCTTTTCAAACACAAAGGAATCCCAATGTTCCACCCCCACCGACTGCGATTTCTTTTACTTAAAAGCCTTTAAATACCGTTTAGATTTTATTTTATTGTATTTAATGACGTACATAATTCGATGTATTATTTAAAATTTTTAAATGACGTGACTCATGTTTGCCTTTTGCCGACAAAGTGTGAGCTAACAGATTCTTTGAGATTGTTAATGAATTTATTTTTTGCAAGGGTCTACCAAGCTTATTATCTGTTTTTTATTCTTCTATTACGCTGATTAAATTGGCGTATTCTTTTTTGTCTAGAGTAAGTGAAGAAATAAAACTTTGACCGTAATTTAGCAGACCTTTGTGTTCTATGTCATCTGCTAACAACTCCAATTCATATGATAAATCAATTTTTTTTTTTTTTTTCTTGTTTTCTCAAAATATTTTGTTGCTTGTTCGACTTGCTCTAGACTCCGAGAAAAATCAATTGAAACTTCATTAACAAATAGCCTTTTAATATAGACCATAAAATAAAACCGTGTAGAATTATAGAACTTAATAACAATTTATGATGACGTGGGAAGAATCTAAAGAGGACTACTTTAGTTCATAGGGCTTCGTATAAGTTGATGAGAAGGCCAATTAAAATAATTAAAGTGATTTGTCCCATTAGGAGTTTTAATTAATGATAAATTAAAATATGTTTAGTGTTTGCTTGCAGTAATGACTAAAATATGAGAAGATGAGGCCAAAGCAAATGGTCATTCAACTAACAAATACTTGTTTTATTTTGGTAGATGAAGATTGGTGATTCGGTGACCAGAACTTGTCCCTTTTGATTTCTTTATTCATATTTGTCAGTTTATTATGTTAAATTGGTGATTTAACAGATTCCGGAGATATAAAACGTGGCCACGTTAAAAGATGGAACTCTGATATTATGTTGAAGTTTGTGAAGAAATTTAAAATACGAGAATAATAACAAAAGTAAGAGAGAGAAAAGAGAAATAAAGAATTATAGGTGATTCGGTGTTAGATATCTACGTCCACCATTTTGAATAGCCCTTAGAGACATTGTGCTCACATTAGCTTGATTGTTTATAATATATATGTCCTATATATTAGAAAATATAAAGAAATAATATAAATTCAGAATATATTTAAATAGGAAGAAATAGAACTTTTGGATTGTTTTATTTTTGAGGGAAATCTTCTTATACTCCTTAGGTCTAGGCTTGAATTCTTAGTTTTAATAACTAAAACTTGTGATAAATAGGTCATTTTGTCATTTTTATTTATTTTTTCATTTATAAGCATGTGTGACATGATGATATCATTTTCGGATAATGCTAGACATCCTAAGAGATTTTTCTCAAATTGCTTTTCAAATGATGTGGCAAGCATTTTTTTCTTTAAAAAATTCGCATTCTCTTTCCTTTGTCTCTCACTCCTTCCCAAAATAGTGCTTTCCACATCATTTGGGAAGGATTTTGGGACACCTAGCAGCCGTCATCATTTTTTAATACACGTGGTACAATTTCATTAGGTTTACGCGGAGAAAATAGCATAATGGTACTTCTATTGGCCAAAACTTAGATTTTTAATTGTCAAAATTAGACACTCAATTTCTTATCTATCGCAAAGCTAAAACTAAAACTCGAAGCAATTTTCGTTATTCACATACTGACACATGTCAACAAGTTGTAAAACAATTATAAATCTAACATTTTCCATAACTAAATAGCCAAATCAGAAAAATAAAGGAAAAGGAAACATGGTAAATTTAAGAAAGTAACATAAGGAAAGGAAAATAGTTCTCAAGATTTGCTAATTGGATCCTTTTTTTCACCTATTCTCCATCGTTCATCCATTCGGTTACTTTTACCCATCGTAAATAAATTATTATCTATTAATCATGCATCACTTTTCTAAAAGAGAAACAAAAGGACACAGTTTGCTTCTCTCTCTCTCTCTATCAATAAAACAGAGAAAAAACAAACAAATCAGGACAAAAGTGATTGAAAATATTGCAACGTTGCCTGTCCCCCAGTCCTGATGAGTGATGTCGTGGCCTGTTTTCTGTCATAGTAAAGAATATTGCATGTAGTTTCCTTTTTTGTCAAACATAATTAGACGGAGGAATGATGGAATTGTTAGAGTATATTTAAATGACCTTAAATTTAGGAATTTGATGAAGATTGATGAAGATTAAATTAGTCTAACTTTAAGAATTTGATTATGATTTGATCAGCATAAATTAGAAGATTTGATTAAGATTTTATTTAGGTGTAAGCTCTATAAATAGAGCATTTTGTATTGTAAACAAATTATTCAATAAAAGCATAATGTAGCCCTTTAGGCTTTATCTGTGGACATAAGTCATAAACCGAACCACGTAAAATTCTTTGTGTCTATTTATTTTATTTTCGCAATTTATTTCTATTTCTTTATTAATTTCTTCATGAATACCACAGCTTTTACTAAAATCACATACAAATTCGGATATCGTAACTTTTACTATAGTCACGTAGACTCACGTACCACGTTAACTGCCATGTCCATATGTAAATATGGTAAGTGTAATGTAGACTATTATGCAGTAGTCCGCATTTTAGTAGTTGACGTGACGTGAACTACTCCGTAAACAGTAAAAGTTATAGTATCTCTCTCCGCTCTCTATTACATGTAATACTAGAAGTGTGGAAGAAGGAACATGAATACATGATGGTGCAGAAACAAGCTAGTGGGTGTGCCACAAACAATAGATGCAAGACAATGTCAATCAAAGCACCCAAGGCTGGCCAACAAATGCCTTCAAATAGATTATTGAAGCCTGGATTCATTTTCCACACCCTTAAACAACAGGGGAAGATACATTTGCCGGACTCGACACAATGAAGCTATATGTACATCAAAATAATAGAGGTAAAACATACAAAAGAATATTCAAATCAATGAACTAGCTAGGTATGGAAATCTAAATAGAGTTGTAAGAACAACATTTGAAGGGAGAAAAACTTTTCCCTGTCCCTAAAGCAATTGACTTACAACGACCACGAATTCTTTGAGTAAATAGATACAGGTTGCACAGTGAAGAACAGAATCATGCAAACTCCACCATCTCTGACCCTATAAGAGTAGTATAATCATATTTATAGATGCTTGTAATTGTATAGAACAGAAAAAGAATCATTAACAATATTCAAACAGATGAGGGAGAGGTTACCTCTAAGTGAACAAATTCAACCTTGCAATCAGCAGCATATTGTGTCATCCTTAGACCCTATGCCACACATTCAGATTCAATCTACCAGCCAATTTACATGCTTCTCCTGACGCCTTGAACTATTTTTTGCCCAAATTAAAATCTCATGTTGAATGTTCTTGCCAAACTGGAGCATCTATTGATTCCACGAGAGAAAGGATTATTTCATTTCCACACTTATCATTTAACATTGCCACTGTGTATCGGAGAGCGTAAAATCTGTTTGGACTCCTTATGTGCGGTGTCCTTCTGTAACTTTTCACTTTCAACTGCTTTCTTCATTTCAAGCTCAAGCTGCCTGCAGTTCTCTTCATGGGATTTGTTGAACATTCTCATAAAGTTGAGCAGAGTTGAAATAACTGCAGATGTGATTCAGAAGAGCAATAAGGTAGTGGAAATTACAGTGAAAATACCTGGGTATGTACTGCCCTCAAATTAGACTTTATTGACTATACATATAGATAGAGCAGATGATCAACTTTAAGATTAGCAAACTAAAAACCCTAAACCCCTTTTTTTAGATAGCTTTCACAAACAGATGAACAGCCAACACATGGGTCTTTAGTGGTCCAAAAGCTTATATCAGGGTCACTATAGCAACAATGTGTAGATTTAGATTGGGGAAACACCTTGATATATTATCATAGAGGAATTGATTAGTAAAGGCATCACACACAGCTTCCAATCTGATGACAGACTTAGAAATAGACAGATAACGAACGAACCGAGATTTCATTAAATTTAACTATTAAGTAGATCTCCAAAAACTTAGGAACTGCAAATTATTAAAACAGCTAAGAGATTTCAAAACCAAAAGATCAAACGTAGTACAGAATTTGAGCTTCATACTTCTGGTGACTGGTGGACCATCAGTTAATACAACATTAAATCAGAAAAGTTATAGGAACCAAAATTCTGAATATATACCAATACCATATATGAAAAAACAGATATATCAAAAACCAAAGTTTCCCTTTAACCTTATGGCAATCAAAATGTCAATTCCATTACTCACTGATCACCAGTTACAATACCTTGTTCAAAGGGGCAACGAGCGGGATCTTCTCCCAAATAAAGGATCAATGCATCCACATTTCTACCCTGTAAAATGTCCCAGATGATAAATTATTGTTTTTTACCATTATAAAAGCTTAAACGCTCAACTAATCTTCAAAGCAAGACATACCACGCCAGAATACAATGAAGCCAAAGACCTCACTTCGGCTTCAGAATAAAGAAGGAACTCCTTTGAAGTCTGAAAGAGATAAAAGAATACCATAGATTAAAGCCTAAACAACAGAAGAGGAGACATAAATCCCATGAAAACAAATTAGAACAAAGATCCAAGAAGCCTGATGAATGAAAGATAAAAGCATGACCCTGGGCTCCTTTAGATATAACTATATAAGCATCATAATTATCGTTTAAATGGTACTATCCAAACTGAAGGATGTGGTAGTGTCTTTTCATCATGTTGAATCAGATCTTTGACCATCTTTGACCATCTTATTTGAAAACCAATTAGTGTCCAGTAAGGGAAGCCAAAACTTTTTGTGGCATTTGAAATCGCATCCCATAAAACATGTTCTAAGAGCCGTCCACGTGAGCAAAGCGGCATTGTTGCACCTCAACATATCATTTAAATATTGTAATAGCAATATCCACACAAAAGATAGAGCAATTCATATAATCTCACAGTAGCTCAATGAAATAGAAGCTTCACTATCATCCAAACTCAACTATTTGGTTCACCTTTGTCTTATGAATAAGATACTCTTATAAATTTGTTAGACATTGATTAATGAGAATTTGAGTGTAAGGTTTACTGATCACGTAGCTGCCTAGGATATTCCTGTCCTCTTCTTCTTCTGCTCTCAATTTATCTGCAATTTGCCCTCTGCTTTGCTTTTTTAAAACAGCATCTCGACATCAAACTGCCACAAAAGACCCTAGAATCCAAAGTTCAACATCTTAACTCAAAGGCTATCAATCTCTAAGCACCCTTATACTGATCAGTACACATCCCACCACATGCTATCCCTAGGTAATCATCTCTTTGGAAGAAACTGAGCGAAGATGTTGAGATGAATTAACAGAATTAATGAGTAGCCATACAGAAAAGAAAAAATGAAAATCAACAGAAATAATTCTGGAAAATTTGAAGATAGCACTAGCACCAATGAAGGACAGTACAGAACCACTTTTTGCCCTTTCTAAATTGCAATATGAATGGGTTATCATTCACAATAGACACCAGAGAGACTGCACCAATAAGAGTGTCACGATTCAGGCAATGCAAAAAGCAGAATTCATTGTTGCAAGGGAAAACATGATTGCTTAGAAGTTGATGGCCTTAGAGCATTCCCAATGGAAGAGCCAAATATTACTTTTGTCTAAAATAGCTCTTCAAATGTTTAAAAAACCCCCTACATTGGATTAGCCAAAAGAAAATGTAAAATAGATATTTGATTGGAGGAGCTAAAAAAAAAACCTAAATGTAGCGGCACTTTTCAAGGGAGCTATTTTATTTTTCATTGTTTCTCTCACCTATTTTCTCTTTTTCTCAAATCTTTTCCTACTTTTTCTCTACATGTTCTCTTTTTCCCAAAACTTTTCTCATTTTTTCTCACATGTTCTTTTTTTCCCAAAACTTTTATTACTTTTAATAATATTTTAATAGAATAGATAAAAATATAGCTAATCGGATGTAGAGACATTTAAAAATGGCTTAGCTAAACTAGATAAAAGTGAGTTTTGAGAAGCCATTTTCCATAAAAATATGGCTCCTCTATTGGGAATGCTCTTACATAGGGAAAATGGCCAAATAGTATTCAAGTTGCCGACCTTTATTTGCCTAGTGCCTTGCTTTACTGAGTTGAATCTCTTGGCAAAATCCTTTTGAGCCATATATAATTCTAAAGAGTGGACTAGGTGAACATATGATCCGAACAAGATATAAACTTGAATACGTCATCCAATAACAATAAAATGCAAATTAGAAAAGAAAACGTGCAGATATGGATAGATCTTGTCTATGGTGACCAAAAAAAAAAACGCTTATATACCTTACGGAATTTTTCTGATACAGGACCATCATTTTCAGAGGTGGATAGTTCCTGTATAACTTGCTCCAATCCTTTGCTTATGGCCTGCATTTCCTCTGCCAAAAATTTCAATTGTATCTGGATAGGAATCACAAATTTCAGTCAAGAAGTGCCACTCTACAAAGTTCCTTAAATGATTCTCACCAAAAACAAATAAGAATACCTTTGATGCAGGCTCCAAGCTGGCAAGGTCGTTGGAAAAATCTAAAACTTCTGGAAGTTTATCAGCAAGCACCTACAGCTTATCAAGCAAACTCAAACTTAATCACTTACTATGCAGGTAAACTTATCCACTGGCAAGTACTAGAAAAGCTAATCAATATATTGCCCAAAACATACTATACCATAATTGATGAACATAATGGACTTCTATACCAAAACCACATATTAAGGCACACGCTTTAGTTTTAGTGATAACAAGGCATGCTTCTTTTTCAAAATGGTATGTGGTAAGTTACACACATCCGATGGGACTAGAACCCACGACCTCACCCTCTACCTCGCTATAAAGGGAGGAAGTATCATTCGAGCTAAAGCTCATTGGTCAAGGTATGCTTCTTATATGCAGATGTGTAAAAACCATCAAAGAATCAAATCTTGAGACGTCATTAGCATAATGAATGACCCATCCTGTTACAATTAAAAGATTTTCAAACACCTACATGATGCATCCAACAAATTAACGTTTAGGAAGAAAAATTAGAAGAAGTATATATAGCAACGGCCTTTGTAATATATGTTAAACCCCTCCCCCCACCTTTCTCTCTTTTTTTGAGGGGATGAGGAGAGCAACCTTTTTTCAACGGGCCAAATTCTTAATAGACCCCAACTGTAAGGTCAGAATTGAGATTGTGAGGGACCCCCGATGGACCCCCTTACCCCCTGGGCACCTTCAAAATCTGTCCATGACTATTTAGTCAGCACCAGAATTTCTAAAAGTTGTGTTTTCCAGTTAATTTGTTACAAAGAAATGGCAGAAAATCACATTTGAGTCTTCTTCTAGCTCTAACAACAATATTCTTGAACTTGATCTCATTAAGATACCCTTTTAAGGACTTCAAAACACAGTCACATACATAGAACAGAAGGTTTAGCGAGTAAAACTGAAAAATTCAGACTGAATTGATTGCATATTTTGTCCATAAGTGCCAAGGGCAAAAGACAAGCCAAGAGGCTCAGTCCTGAGATACAGAAAACCAAGGTACTGCACAATTACCTACAAACCACAAGTTATATTCCAAGCCTAAGGTTAATTAAATTCTATTCCTTTTACTTAGAAATCAAAATTCTGCATTGAAAAAAGCTCCTGAAATTCTTCAGGCACCATTTGTAAAATGTTGGAGATAGATATGGATAACAAACAATACATCCTATAATCCTAAGATCCACTATGAATTTAATATAAAATGCATGTCCTCCATCGTTTCATGAGCACAACTGCACAAGAAAGTGTAAAAAAGAAATTGATGCATAAAATGAACCGAGAGGCGATTTGCACATATGTTTCTAGCACAAACGTGCAATGAAATCCGTAAGTAATATATTTGAGTTATGAAAAGTTCCACTTACACTTGATAAGCATACCATATGTTCCAAAAGAATTTTAAAACCAATGTGGAGAGTCAAGCTATAACAGGAACCCCCCAAAAATATGAACCAACTTATACCTTACAAAGATAATGCATGAGGGTCATCTTGTTGCTCCTTCCCCGTGTCTCAGTAAGTTTAAGAAGGCTATCCAACCTAAATCCAATAGCAGAACCTAGAAAAAAAAAAAACCCGTGGAAGTCAGTTAGAAGAGAGAAAATATAAGGAGTATCAATGAACAGGATACCGTATACTGCACATATAATATGTAAGATCCCGCAGCATGAGTGAAAATGGAACAATGACAAACATATATAAAAACATGTGGCAGGAATCAGGATGTGAACTAAGTAATAATACAGACCAAGGAGGTGATGCTAGTAGTTTTATGAATTTGAGTATCAAATGTAGGCTAACTTGATGTTCAAAGGCAGCATCTCAACTCTCAAGTGATCTTAGATTTAGAGGTCAGCTTCCAGCCACAGCCTAGGTCAAATAGGGTATAGGTATACACATACGCTTTTGTATCTCTTTAGGACATTATTAAAATCATATACATCTGATAAATCAGAACTCATAGTTAGATTCATTTTCTGCATACTTCTTTACATAGATCCACTAAAGAAGATTGCCTGAGTGATCAATTTTCATGTTAACCATACTCGACAGAATAGCTAGATTCCTTCTTCCCATACTTCAAGAGGCACTTTTCAAAGTTTCAGAATGCAGATTACATGTTAAACCGTCAAAAGAGTTGGGATCTATAAATTTCTGTTTGTATATTTGTCCTGTATTTGTCCCAAGATTTGCTGGAAAATTTTGTCAAAATCCAACTTTAAGATATTAATAGGATTCCACATGCTCCAATTCTTTAGCAATTTACGTTCTTCATATCCCCTT
>NC_081546.1:28858099-28865056 GCF_901000735.1 Corylus avellana
TTCTCTCCGGTTTGTTTTGGACTGGAGAATATCTGCTTATTGACCAAGATCTCTTTCCATAAATGAGAAATCTGTCCCATTAATATAAATAATAATAAAATATTATTTATACTTTAAAAATAATTAAAAAGTTAAAATTATTTTTTAAAAAAAAACTATGGGGTGGCCGGACCACTCCCGTTGGCCTGGGGTGGCTGAAGCCACCTCATGGTCCATAAGGGTGGTCCGGCCACACCAATAGCATATATATAAAACTTAGGTTGAAATTTAAGAAAATTTGATTTATTGTGATTCTTTTAAGACTTCCAAAAAGTTTTTTTTCTTTTTTTCTTTTTTTTTTTTTTTTTTAAAAAAATGGTGAGTTATTACCAAGAGAACATGTCACGCCGGAATTTGGGTAAATTAATAGGAAGCGAAACCAGGAGTACATGAACATAATATTAAGTTTCAAAAAAAAATTCCCATGAAAATAAAATTAACACAGGAGAATTAAAAACTTTTCATGTAGTCATAAACTTGAATACAATAATACTAGAGTTCAGTCTCCAAGAGGTAGATTGATGTGGTATTCTTGTGACCAAAAATATCAATTATAAAAATAACCACTCGCAATAGGACGAATCTTTGTAGGATACAGCTATAGAGAGGGTGTCGAACCTCAAGGACTGCAGGGGTTTTGTTATCAAATTCAAAAGATCAAAATTAACTTAAAGATAATTGATTTGATTTTATTTAAAAGTAAAGTGCATGAAAATAAAGATAAAATGTATGAGAGATAGAATAGGGGGTTGATTTCACCACTAACCGCATAACAATGGTCAATCAGATTTAATCCAAAAATTCATTCTATGCATGTTATAAATAAACAATAAACTACCTTATTAAAGAATAAGTATAATCCATCTTCGATTGGCACGGATCGTCTACCTAACCACTAAGATGCGGTACGACCCGTCTTCTCTAGGTATGAATTATCAAATTTTATAACAGGATACATACAATCAATGAATAAGTGTAACCCATCTTCGGTTGGTACGGACTGTCTACCTAAATTACACTAAACTAGGGTGTAGTACAATCCGTCTTCCCTAGGCATGGCCTATCAAATCCTATTGATCATATGTCAATTAAACCCATTGTATAACCATCATTCTCATGATCATAGAAAACAAGAATGATTTGAGATCAATAAAAGTAAAATACTTTCTAAGACAAGAGAAGAATTTCACAAAGATTGATTTTGGAATTTAAGAACAATTGTATTTAAGAATTAAGAACATAATCAAAAGGTAGCAATTCTCATAGTTATACAATCAACATGCATAAATTGAAAATCTAGAAATACAATTAAACCATTGTTACTTGGAAAGGGCTACATCAACACCCTATTACAGAATTAGCCGCTCATCGGGGTGCTAGGATGGCCTCCTGCCATGGATTATCTCCTCTTCAACTTGTCAAGCCTCCAAGAAGATTTTAGTATCTAAAACTAAGCACACCTTCTCTTAAAGGTTAAGGGTCTATTTATAGGGAGCAAGCCAGTCCTAGAAGCCCTAGGAAACCTAGAAATTTCGGAGATTTAAGTCCAAGTCCAATTAGGATAAAGAAAACCTAAGTCCAAATCGGAATAGGATTCGCCCAAAATTACGTTCCTATCTTGCGGGGCGATTTTTGCATTGTGACGCTCCGAATTAGGAAACTTCTATTTCACAATGATTTGTAGAAATTTGAGTTAGCTTTCCAGTGCCGCTTGAATCACTTCAATCAAATATTTGAGCTAAAAGTTATGGCCAAAATACCGAGACGTATGCAAAATCCAAATTTGAATCCAATATGATTTTGACTCCAATTTGAGAAATTCCGAATTAATCATTTTCTTTATTTGATTAAACTTAACCATGATTGATTAAGTTTAACCATATCTTCTAGGTCTTCTCAAAGTGTGCTTTTAAGCCCAAAATCAATGAAATTAATTGCATCTTTTATTTATAACCTGAAAACAATTAAAACAAAACAAAATCAAACAAATAACAATGCTAAGGAATTAACATATGTAAATTAAGGGGCTTGAATGTGTAACATTCGGTGCTTATCACACCCCCAAACTTACATATTGCTAGTCCCTTAGCAATATAAAACAGAAAAACAAAAAGATAAGTCCATCTTTCGTGTGATGTACGATTGCATTTAACATATGCAACAAGCCTTTTAAACTCTTAGGCATTCCCTAGAGGACGAGTGAAGTCTCGTGAAGGTTTTCCAAGAATGATACCCACAAACATTGTCATCATTATGTAATTCACAAGGATAAAGCATCACAAAAATAATGGTTCTCATTCATTGGCAAGCTTAAAATTATAAACTTCATCTTTAAAATTCCAAGGAATTTACAAGTCAAATCACTTACAAATGGCAGATTGAGATACACAAATTTCAATTAGTGCAAAGTGAACTAACACATAATCATGAGGCTTCAAAATAATTCCAGTATGAATGAATCAACATCTCAGAATTTATTAGACTTCATATCAAATGAAACAACCAGGGCATACATTTTTTTTTTTTTTTTTTTAGGCTTTACAATGCTTAGCTCCCTTAAGCTTTCTAGTTGACCCCTGTATCGAGTGTTAGGCCAATGTCTCCCAAACCAAATGGCTTTAGGGCACTAGGTGTAAAGACACCCCGAAGGACTTACTAACTCGAGTCAAAAAGGCTACGAAGCTAAGCTAGCCATTTTATTAATCAACCCAAACATTTCACTTTTTGACGCGAACACTCATTGCTTAATGAGGCAAGAGGTCCGGTTACTCAGGGAAAAATTTAAACTTGATTTTTTTTTTTTTTTAATACATGTATAGCATGCCAAAGTTATTCATCCAATATGTCACCCAACAGAATTCAAGACATTGAAAACAAACATAATTGGTCTCAAAATTCATACCTCACAAACATGTGCTAGTGTGCTCAAGATAGATTTTAAATTGAAACAAGAAGCATCTCATGTTGCCGAAAGTAAGTAACAAGACTTAAAATCCCTAAGTCATATGATCATGTGTTCATAACTTTAAACCTATCAATGAAATTTAAACCAAAATCAAAGCTCAACCATATGCTTAAGAATGACATGACAACAAAAATGGACCTTGTTTTGTTTTTCCATACCCCCAAACTTGAATCATACATTGTCCCCAATGTATGTATAGAACTAAAGAATAAGATCAAGAGTACAGAAATACCTGAATGAGCAGATGTGGGCATATCATACCCCCAAACTTGAATGCAGAAACACATGTCCTAAAAATAAAGTGATACTCCAACCAAATACCAATCAATTGCACACATTGTTTAAAAAGATAAACAAAGAATGAAGCAACAATGGATAAAATAAACCTGGATGGAGATCATATGCCCTGGTGGAGTGAAGGGTCAAGCGCACAGGGCCTGCACTTGATCCTAGGAAACTGACTCATCTAGTCAAAATATATGGAACAGAATCCACATTCTTTATGCGCGCAGTGTTCTCTGACCCTTAACTTTAAATTTGAAGCACCAATCTTTTCTTCTCTTGGACCAAAGAGAATAAATTTTACCCACAAATAGGTAATTCCAAATGTCAGCATATCGAGGTAGATCCTTCTGAGTATTCCAAAACAATTTCTCATCCGAAAAGGAATCATGAATTGGAATAAAATGGGGAGAATACTTGGGGAGTTTTTCTACCTCGATGGTCTCTTTTTGCTCGTCTAACAGACCTAACAGACTACCCTCCTGGCCTCTTGGTAAGTCATAAGAAATAATGACCGGGATAGTGTCATTTGTCCCTAAAACTGAAGATTTCAGATTACCTGGAACAGGGGCTTAGGGCTCATATGGCATCTCGGGAATAAGAGGTGATGGTGAAGAAGCCTTAGTGCTCGCTTCCTTGCTTTTTTTCCGATGTAGATCCTGTGAGACCTCAATTTGCTCCTCCTTTGGCTCCTCCTTTCTTTCTTCCATGTGGTTTTCGACCACCTCTCCACTCCTCAGTGTGGTGATAGCTTGCTCATGACAAGAAGTACTTTCTTCCTCCATGTAGTGTCCATCAGGATTGGCCACCGGCTGACTTTGAAACTCTTCTTCTTCCATCCTATTGACGTGGTTGATGATTTGTTCAACATGAGCTTCCATGGCGTCTATCTCGGCGAAGAATTGAGGGGTATAAAGTTCCTGTTGAGATTTCACCGTCTGCTCTATCTCGCCTGCCAGCTCACTCATCATTTTTAGTATCCGATCCTCAAAATTAGAATCTGAGGGAGGTGGTGCGGCCTGATATTGTTGTTATGAAGGCCAGTAGATGGGAGATAGCTCCTCTTGATATTCTTGAAAGTCAGAACGCATCGAAGGAGGTGGTTCGGTTTGGTATATCTGTTGTGGAGTTGCTTGATATGGAGGAGAATAGGATTGATCATTGAATTGAGGATATGCCTGATGGTACAGTTCATGACGTTGTGGAGCATAATTCCCAGGAGCTTGAGTTTGCCACGAGAGATTAGACTGGTTGCTTCACGCCGGGCTATAGGAATCAGAATAATGGCCATTCCTCGGTCTAGAGAACGGTCTGTTCATATGCTCATAAGAATAATTAGAAAATTGTCCTGCTGTAGGACAATCTCTAACATGATGATAAGGACTATAGCAATATGAACATGGTCCATGGGGTGTTGGAATGCCTCCCCACATGAACTAAACTAATAGAATTAACATAAAATAACAACAGAAAAATAAATAAAAATAAAAACTCACAAACGGCCCTTAGGTGCACTTAGGGTTTTGGATGCAGGTTGCCGCAAGTTCGCTCGATCGCACGGCAGGGTACGCTCGAGCGTAGTGCCGCAGATGGGTGCGAGCGCAGAAGGGGAAGGCTCGAGCGCTGCTGGCTTGATTCCTGCTGAATTGCGTCCGTGCGCTCGATCGCACGCAATATGCGCTCGATCGCAGTCACAGAGAAGGCAGCTACGGACCTATTTGCAAACTCTAAAAAAAAAGAAAAACCAAACACAACAGAATTAAAATTAGCACTTAAAACAGAAAAATAAATTATTAAGCTAAAATTAATTCTTAAAATTTGACAATAAAACTGTTAAGCAGTCCCCGGCAACGGCGCCAAAAATTGATGTGATATTTTTGTGACCAAAAATATCAATTATAAAAATAACCACTCGCAATAGGACGAATCTTTGTAGGATACAGCTATAGAGAGGGTGTCGAACCTCAAGGACTGTAGGAGTTTTGTTATCAAATTCGAAAGATCAAAATTAACTTAAAGAGAATTGATTTGATTTTCTTTAAAAGTAAAATGCATGAAAATAAAGATAAAAAGTATGAGAGATAGAATAGGGGGTTGATTTTACCACTAACCGCATAACAATGATCAATCAGATTTAATCCAAAAATTCATTCTATGCATGTTATAAATAAACAAGAAACTACCTTATTAAAGAATAAGTATAATCCATCTTCAATTGGCACGGATCGTCCACCTAACCACTAAGATGCGGTACGACCCGTCTTCTCTAGGTATGAATTATCAAATTCTATAACAGGATACATACAATCAATGAATAAGTGTAACCCATCTTCGGTTGGCACGGACTGTCTACCTAAATTACACTAAACTAGGGTGTAGTACAATCCGTCTTCCCTAGGCATGGCCTATCAAATCCTATTGATCATATGTCAATTAACCCCATTGTATAACCATCATTCTCATGATCACAGAAAACAAGAATGATCTGAAATCAATAAAAGTAAAATACTTTCTAAGACAAGAGAAGAATTTCACAAAGATTAATTTTGGAATTTAAGAACAATTGCATTTAATAATTAAGAACATAATCAAAAGGTAGCAATTCTCATAGTTATACAATCAACATGCATAAATTGAAAATCTAGAAGTACAATTAAACTATTGTTACTTGGAAAGGGCTACATCAACACCCTATTACAGAATTAGCCGCTCATCGAGGTGCTAGGATGGCCTCCTGCCATGGATTATCTCCTCTTCAATTTGTCAAGCCTCCAAGAAGATTTTAGTATCTAAAACTAAGCACACCTTCTCTTGAAGGTTAAGGGTATATTTATAGGGAGCAAGCCAGTCCTAGAAGCCCTAGGAAACCTAGAAATTTCGGAGATTTAAGTCCAAGTCCAATTAGGATAAAGAAAACCTAAGTCCAAATCGGAATAGGATTCGCCCAGAATTACGTTCCTATCTTGCGAGGCGATTTTTGCATTGTGGCGCTCCGAATTAGGAAAATTCTATTTCACAATGATTTGTAGAAATTTGAGTTAGCTTTCCAGTGCTGCTTGAATCACCTCAATCAAATATTTGAGCTAAAAGTTATAGCCAAAATACCGAGACATATGCAGAATCCAAATTTGAATCCAATCCGATTTTGACTCTAATTTGAGAAATTCCAAATTAATCATTTTCTTTATTTGATTAAACTTAACCATGATTTGTTAAGTTTAACCATATCTTCTAGGTCTTCTCAAAGTGTGTTTTTAAGCCCAAAATCAATGGAATTAATTGCATCTTTATTTATAACCTGAAAACAATTAAAACAAAACAAAATCAAACAAATAACAACGCTAAGGAATTGACATATGCAAATTAAGGGGCTTGAATGTGCAACATTCGGTGCTTATCATAGATCAATCGGCTGGGACCACGCCTAATGAAGCGGAGGTTACTAGTTCGAATTCCCCTCCTCCTTTTTGTGCTGACATGTCAAAATAATAATAATAATAATACTAGAGTTCACAATTTTGTACATCTCAAAATATCTATGAGCCGAAGGGGGCCGGCCATATTCAAGAATGTCTCTAAAAATGTTTACATGTAAAAAAGGTGAGATTTATAACACTTGCAGTAAGTAGATACAAAACATATTCAGAAATATTTACATGCAGAAGAAGTCA
>NC_081546.1:28865156-28867146 GCF_901000735.1 Corylus avellana
AATGAGGAATGAGGTGAAGGTATAGATGTGGTAGAGGAAGTAGGGTGAGGTATCATGTGATTGCATCAAGCAGAATCAAAGAGCCAAGGAGAAGAGGTACCTGGCAAAACTGAGAGGACAGAGGAAGATGCATTACCAGAATGAGATAGGACAACCTGGTTAACTATTATCTCGAAGTTAACTGCAGTTAAGGTGACACTGGATCCTGATGCATGGCCAGAGGGAGCAACTGAAGAGGAGCAGTTGGAGATGAAGCAACTGGAGATGAACCACTCTCAGTGTGAGCAATTGCTGCTGTGGGAGCATTAGATCTTCCCTTACGCCAACACTTGTCAATTGTGTGCCCTCGACGTCGACAATAGCGACAGTAATTGTTATCGCGAGACTTAGGAGGGAGTCGAGGAGTACCTGACTTGTCATAATACGCTCGTTGGAATGACGAGGAGCTAGAGGATGGTGCAGCCAATACTGTATGACTAGGCTGAGAGCGCATAGTCTGCGATCTAGTCTCGGCACAGACAAGTTCGAAGATGGCAGTGTCCAAAGTGGGAAGAGGAGAACGATGTACAAGTTGCACACGAACAGGCTAAAATCATCACGCAAGGCCATCAAAAATTGGTGGAGGCGATGTTGATCTCTATGGGTAACATACATCTCGGCATCAGTGGGATCCTTCCAAATAGGATCAAAAACATCAATTTGGTTCTACAAGAATTGCATGCGAGCAAGAAAATCATTTATACTCTGATCAGATTCCTGCCTCAAATGGAAAAGCTCAAATAGAAGCTAATACTTGTGAGCACTATCTATAGAAGAATGACGAGAAGCAATCATATCCCAAGCACCCTTTGCTTTATCAAAGCTGCCAAAGAGTACAGAAATATATGGGATAGTGGTATTACGAAACCATGTAAGAATCTGATGATGCTTGCTATCCCAATCAATAAGGCAAGTGGTGAAAGCCTCATCTGACTCATAAGCTCCTTTAACTGGCTTTTTGACCTCCCCAATCACATAAAGCCAAAGCTTGCGGCCTTTAAGAAAGCTACGCATAGATTGGGACCACATCATATAGTTTGTCCCATCCAATACAATCTGAACATGATGAGTAATCTCGTTTTGTGCCATCTAGAATGCTCAAAAGCAAAAACAGACCCCAATATATGAAATCAGGACGAAAAAATAGGTACAAAAGCACCTAGTCAATTATGTAAGTCAACAAAAAGTCAATGGTCAACATGTCAAAGTCAACCCTGACATGGCACAGCTTACATGGCAAGGACTGACTTGGCACTTAGGGCTGATGTGGCATTGGTGACGTGGCACTGATGGCGTGGCACTCAGGGCTAACGTTGCTATGCTTACATGGCACTCAGACTGACGTGGCTATGCTGACTTGGCACTTAGGGCTAACGTGGCAGTTGGATCTTCTGGCACGTGTGGACACGTGCGACTGGAGGGGGTGCGTGGATCTCACGCGCAGAACTATGAGTGGCGCATGGCTTACTGGATCTGTATTCTGGTTGTAGTTCTGGAGTCATCAGGAGCAGATCTATCGATCGGTGGGCTGAGAGAAGTGATCGGACCACCGTGGCAGTCGGTGGCGGAATTGCCGAAACTTTGGGCAGCACATGATGGCTCCGATGGGACTGTGTGCAGCGGCTCTGTGACGATTGGCTTCCGGGCTTTCAAGCGGTATAGTGATCCGCTGAAAACTTCTAGGAGAAGATAGAGAACCGTGAGGGACAGAGGGAAGGATGCGCTAGATAACACTTGCGGCGCCGGAAAAAAAAAAAAATTTAGATGCGGAAAAAATTTAAAGTGATTCAAAACATGTGCTCTGATACCATGTTGAGAATAAGGTTGTATATTGAAACACACGGTATAATGTACAGAAAGGGCCTATATATAGGCTAATAATACAGACCTAGTAGAATAAGGAAAAGTAAACCTAATAGACTTAGAATACCAAATAAAGTAAATAACAATA
>NC_081546.1:28867246-28872044 GCF_901000735.1 Corylus avellana
GTAGGGCTTTGATGTCCACCACTAATTATAATGAGCTAATATGTCAATATGCCAATGTTTTGATCATGTTATGTCTATCTAATGTTTGTCAACTTAAGGGCATGGGTGTAACATGTCTATGAATAGTTGTTTTGCTTATTTTTGAGAATCCTAGAGCATGTTGTTTTTCTTTGCTTTGCATTTTTTTTGTTTTTGTTTTCTAGTTTATGCATTGCAATTTTTTTTTTTGTTACACTTTTTGTGTAAAGAGTGTATACATGTTTGTTTTGAGATTCTTGTTATGAGGAATATTCATAAAGGACTTTTCAAGAAATTCATATGTTATGATCTTTGAAAGGCTTATAGATGAGATGTTGTGTGCGGACAACCAAGATTTTTGTCTACTTACAAATCAAGTATTTATGAATGTGTAATGTCTTATGAAGACCTAGAAGTAGTTATTAAACTAAATCATTATTTTGTAGTATAACCTATAAGATGTGATGAAAGTTTAATGCTAAAAAACATTCATGTAGCCTGTTGTAATCTTAATTCAAGCATGTTGTTTTTTTCTTTTTGCATTGCATTTTTGTTTGTTTTGCATTTGTTTTTCATTTGTGTGTATTTCTTTTGTGAAAAATTTCAAAAAGACAAAATATGTTACTTTGATTGTTTTCTTTTCTTTCTTTTCTTTCGTTTTTCTTATACACCTAGATAGTCCATCAATTTCTCATGTTGCTTTTATGGATTTAATTCCTTGCGTCTTAGAATGTTCTTAATATGCATGAGATGAAAATTTGTATCAATGGACTTGTTTTTGTGGTTACCTAAAGCCTGAGCTTATGCGATACATTTTGCCTATGCTTTATCCCTTGTGCACATTTAAGCTTAAATTGAGGTTTTGTTTCTCTTTCTTTGTAAGGTCTATTAGGTAACCATATGAGGTTTTTGACTAGTCATATTCTTCAAATTGACCATATGCTAGTTGAACCTAGGGCTTAAAAATTCATGCTTTCTCTTTTGTGATAAGCACCAAAAGTTTAAAAACACTTTCTCAAAGAGAAAAATAAACAAAATAGTGAAACAAATAAAATCAAAAGATCATATTCCAAAAGGAATTTATTTCACTATGTCAAACTTGTGCAAAATGTTTTGCAAAGAAAAATGTATATGATGAGAGTGGCTAAGCTCTAGTATGATAAGGTTTGACTTTTGATTTGATATACTTGTCAAAACCTCATGGTGGTAAAATTTTCTCCTCATTTTATAAGTTGAAAATTTTTTTCTTTGAATGGCTTACACACACCACACAAGCATGGGTTGAATGGTACATTTTTCTTTACTTGGGTTAAACAATATGAGTTTCTTGCCATTTCTAGTCTCATGTATATTTTGCATATTTGGAGCATATTTGGAATATTCATTATGTAATACATGAGTCATTGATGTGTATATCATATGTGTTTATTTGACTTTTGAGGGGGAGAAACATGTCTTGCATTTCCAATTTCTTGTTGTTAATTGAGTTATACATTGAGAGGGAGTTTTGCTGATGTTTCTTTATGATCATGCATTCTACGTCATTTTTTTTTATCATGAGTTTGATTTATGTCTTCTTGTTCCACATATGCCTTGATGTATTTTGTGAAGTGTTTCAGGAAACATGAAGACCTTTTGTCATTCTGTGACAAAAAGGGGAAGTAAATATGGGGAGATGATGGGATTGGCTCGGCATTTCAGTTTTGTCACTGAATTGCTAAAGGGAGAGTTTGTTAGTTCTTGTGTTGGCTTAATTCAGTACCAAAATGCAAAAGTTACTGTTCATAAACTCAAACACTAATATAAAATGCTCAGAATCTAATCTCCACTGTTCACAGTGTAGATTCGTGTGTTATGAACGTCTCTGCAAAATTTTAGTTCAATCGGACCACAAACACCTATCGATCAGAGCTATTGATCAAGACTGGACAGCATTTCCAAAATGCTGTCTTTCCCCACTACAAGCCATGTCCGGACATGGTGCTAGGCTGTCTGGATAGGATTTCCAGAAACTATATTTTTGCTCCACAAGGCCCTGTCCAGATAGCCTATTAACCATTTTCGGACACCTCGTACCTATTATGTCCAAAAACGTGTTTTTAGTGAGCCCAAGTCTAGGGTTTGATGTATATATATATATATATATATATATATATACATCATTATAGAAGAGAGAGGCACGAATTTTTACCCCATAGAGCTTGTCGGAGGCTGTGCTAAGAGAGATCATATGTGGTGAGCGTTAAATTGAATCTCTTAGAGTTTTAGTTATTCCTTTGATAAATATATGGTTGAAAAGTCTATCGGAAGGGTCCGGTAAAGGAGAATCATGTTAAAGAAGATTGTGAGCAAGGAGACGAGTTGTAGGCTTGTCAATCTTACAAAGCCAAAGTCTTGCAAGGGTTGTAAGTTTTCCTAGTGTTTGTAATCTCTGGATAATCTTTTAATAGTGATTTCCTAGGTTTGGCTGCCCAAGAGAGGTTTTACTTTTAGATCGGTTTCTAAAAGGTTTCCTCTTCGTAACCAAAATATCTGTGTCTCCCTCTTTATTGCTTTATATATTTTTGGTGATTGAATTGTTTATTACTTCAAAGTATTAATTCTGCATAAATTGTGATAAACAAGTTTTTTGAGTCAGCATAGCATTTTTCAAAGGGAGTGGTACCAGGGCCGATAAAGAAGCTTTTGGAGGGATTTGTCGATGCGTTTCGAGCAGAATTACCGAAAGAGGTGCCATAAGCAAAACTCCCCCTCAATGTATGACTCAATTAACAACAAGAAACTAGAAATGCAAAACATGTTTCTCCCCCTCAAAAGTCAAATGAACACACATGATATACACATCAATGACTCATGTATTACATAATAAATATCCCAAACATGCTCCAAATATACAAAATATACATGAGACTAGAAATGGCAAGAAACTCATATTGCTTAACCCAAGCAAAGAAAAATGTGCCATTCAACCTATGCTTGTGTGGTGTGTGTAAGCCATCCAAAGAGAAAAATTTTTAACTTACAAAATGAGGAGAAAATTTTACCACCATGAGGTTTTGACAAGTATATCAAATCAAAAGTCAAACCTTATCATACTAGGGCCTAGCCACTCTCATCCTATACATTTCTCTTTGTAAAACATTTTGTACAAGTTTGACACAGTGAAATAAATTCCTTTTGGAATATGATCTTTTGATTTTATTTGTTTCACTATTTTGTTTATTTTTCTCTTTGAGAAAGTATTCTTAAACTTTTGGTGCTTATCAAGAGAAAGCATGAATTTTTAAGCCCTAGGTTCAACTAGCATATGATCAATTTGAAGAATATGACTCGTCAAAAACCTCATATGGTTACCTAATAGACCTTACAAATAAAGTGAAACTAAACCTCAATTTAAGCTTAAATGTGCACAAGGGATAAAACATAGGCAAAATGTGCCGCATAGGCTCAAGCTTTAGGTAACCACAAAAACAAGTCCATTGATAAAAAATTTCATCTTATGCATATTAAGAACATTCCAAGATGCAAGGAATTAAATCCATAAAAGCAACATGAGAAATTAATGGATTATCTAGGTGCATAAGACAAAAGAAAGAAAAGAAAATAATCAAGTAACATATTTTTGTCTTTTTGAATTTTTTTCACAAAAGAAATGCACACAAACGAAAAACAAATGCAAAACAAACAAAAATGCAATGCAAAAAGAAAAAAACAATATGCTTGAATTGAGATTACAACAGGCAATATATGAATGTATTTTAGCATTAAACTTTCATCACATCTTATAGGTCCCACTATAAAATAATGATTTGGTTTAATAACTACTTCTAGGTCTTCACAAGACATTACACATTCATGAACACTCGTTTAGCAAGTGGACAAAAATCTTGGTGGTCCGCACACAACATCTCATCTATAAGCCTTTCAAAGATCATAACATATGAATTTCTTGAAAAGTTCTTTATGAATATGCCTCATAACAAGAATCTCAAAACAAACATGTATACATTCTTCACACAAAAAGTGTAACAACAAAAAAAAATTGCAATGCATAAACTAGAAAGCAAAAAAAAAAAAAAAAAAATGCAAAGCAAAGAAAAACATTCTCTAGGATTTTCAAAAATAAGCAAAACAACTATTCCTAGACATGTTACACGCATGCCCTTAAGTTGACAAACATTAGATAGACATAACATGATCAAAACATTGGCATATTGACATATTAACTAAATATAATTAGTGGTGGATATGAAAGCCCTACCTTTTTATCATTATAAACTCAAATCCAATCCTTTGTTTTATTTTACTTTGAGAATTTATTTTAAACAAGATTCAGCAATCATCGTGGGAATGACCTCGTATTTGCACACTATACTACTGTGTTGACCTCGTGCACTTGTGTGTAAAACATCCAATTATTTGCCTATTAATTTAGGTAGGTAATTGTGACAACAGAGTGCACTGGGATGGCCAAAGTAGTGAAAGCACAGCAACAATTGCCCAAACCCCCTACAAAAGATGAAAATCCAACCACAGAGGTGCAAATGTAG
This sequence comes from Corylus avellana, assembly GCF_901000735.1. NCBI lineage: Eukaryota > Viridiplantae > Streptophyta > Magnoliopsida > Fagales > Betulaceae > Corylus > Corylus avellana. Next base: position 28,871,815 of record NC_081546.1, read on the forward strand.
GTGGAGAAACACCCACAATTTGCAAAAATTATGTAAAAATGGAAGTTGGGAGGGATAGGAGTTGGGTGTGTGATGTCTAAAAGGGAAACGGGTTATGTGGTGGTGTTGTGGAGGTGCGGTGGCTGAAGAGGAGAATGGAGTTATGCAGGTGCAGGTGTGGTGTGGTGGTGGTGGTTAAAGACTGGTGGAAGTGAGGGACAAGTGGTGGTGTGCCGGTAGAGGTGATGTGC
>NC_081546.1:28872144-28878422 GCF_901000735.1 Corylus avellana
CATGTTTTGTAAAGTCAGCATACTGTTTTTCTAAGGCAGCAACCGCTTATTGTAAGGCAAACCTTTTTGGAGGAGGTGGTTGTTCTTGATATTGTTGTTGTGGAGAAGAATTCAAATGATCATATATGGGAGATGGCTCCTCTTCTTGGTATTGTGGAGGCCAATAGGTGGAAGATGGCTCATCTTGATATGCTTCTTCTTCTTTGAGATTATTGCCTTTCGGTTTGAAGTAGGTCTTTATCTTCTCAGATGCTTGCTGTGTAGTCTTAATCAATGTATTTATCATATCTATCAGAGAAGGTGGTTCGGCCTGACATTACTATTGTAGAGCTGATTGAGAGGAATATGCATGACCATAGAATTACTGAGATGAGTGATGTTGCAGTCCATGAGATCGTTGAGCATGAATTCCGAAAGCTTGAGCTTGCCATGAGAGATTAGACTGTTGGCCCCATGTAGGGTTACAAGAATCAAAATAGCGGTTCTTCCTCAGTCTAAAGAACGATGTGTTCTTATGCCCATTAAATTTGTTAGAAATTTGTCCCATTATAAGACATTCTTTAACATGGTGATAAAAGTCATGGCATAAAGAATATTGTTCATGGGGTGTCGGAACGCTTCCCCACATGTGTAAATAAAATAAAATAAAAAGTTAAAAGTAAAAAGGAAAAAATGAAATTTAAAAAGAAAATTTACTAATATGCAGATTCGAATGACCCTGCATGAAACAAAAGAAAAGAAAAAAATCAGATCTATAGTTAATGCAGTAATTGTGCTGCTCTCTAGATGTGTGATCGATCGCACCGTAAGCTGCGCTCGATCACCCTAGTTGGGTGCTCGAGTGCACCTCCAGAGGCAGAACAGTAACTGTGGAAAGCTTTGAGAAAAAACAGAAATAATTAAAACAGAAATAAAACTTAGGAAAATAATTCTAAACAAAATTTGCCGCAATCCCCGGCAACGGAGCCAAAAACATGTTGTTATAAATATCTACCTAACTTAATAGGCAAATAATTGTATGTTTTACCTGCAAGTGCATGAGGTCAACATAGTAGTATAAGGTGCAAGAACGGGGTCATTCTCACGAGGATTGCTAAATTTTGTCTAAAATAAATTCCAAAAGTAAAACAAAACAAAGATTGGTTTTTGATTTGATAATGATAAAAAGGTAGGGCTTTGATATCCACCACTAATTATATTTAGATAATATGTCAATATGCCAATGTTTTGATCATATTATGTATATCTAATGTTTGTTAACCTAAGGGCATGGGTGTTTACTCCTTAAACTATTGATTTCCCTAAGTAACGAATTAGGCATGGGTGTCTACTCTAATTCTTTTCTTTCTTAAAGGATTTAGCATGGATGTCTACTAAGTTGTTCTTTAAGAAAGCATAAAATTGTGGAAATCGACAAACACGTGAGGCCTAGGGCATGAGTGTCTACCCCCAATTCCCCATGTTGATTAACCCAAGAACCCGGTGTTGATTTCTTTTGTTACTTTTATTAAACCTAAGACTCGGCCATCCAAATTGATTTAATTAACTAGTCCATACCACATGCATATGTTGATCAGGCACACACATATGAGGAATTCATAAAAGCAAGAATTAATCAAGTTAAATACCACAACATGATCATCACAAGGGCGCCAATATTGAATATTAACTAAATATAACTAGGGCTTCAATCTAGCCCTACTAAATAAATTAGTTACACATAAGTTTGACGTTATACATCTTCATAAAATAAAATAAAATAAGGGAAAAGAATAAACCCGAAACTTGAACTTGAAGAGCTCCAATTCTTCTCCTTGGAAATTGTGTGTTCTAGAGGCTTAAGGGTCTATTTATAGGCCTAAGGAAGGTAATATTAGTTATTTGCATATTTAATTTCTTCATTTACTTGTATTTTTTTATCTTACTTTAATGACAGTAATTCCTCTTTTATCTTTTGATATAGAACAAACTTTAATGAAGGTGGATAATGAAGAAGAGGATGTTTTGACATTTAATAGTATCAATTCATGTGACATTCCAAGTTCATCTGGAGCATGTTAAAATGAACATATTTGTGGATTGTTCAAGAGTGGACATCACGGGGCAAAAATGGGAACCCAATTTGTATTTGTAATGATGATGTAGTTTTGCTTCTGTTTTTGTTATTTGATTAGACAATTAAGCCTATTAAGTGATTTGGTGCTAGAAGTTTAATTTCAAGAGATGAATTGCTATTTGAATAGACAATTAAACCTAAAACTATTATTATTTCAGATTTGTGAATGCCAGCTAGCCACATCACTTTCATTTAAAAAAAATATAAAAATCACTTTCTAAGCTAAACGAGTTAAGCAGGTCATGTTGGGTCGTGTCGACTAAACACGGGCCATTATTTTAAACGGGTTAATTGGGTCGTGTCGGGTGACCTGGAATAGGATTCTCTCCGGTTTGTTTTGGACTGGAGAATATCTGCTTATTGACCAAGATCTCTTTCCATAAATGAGAAATCTGTCCCATTAATATAAATAATAATAAAATATTATTTATACTTTAAAAATAATTAAAAAGTTAAAATTATTTTTTAAAAAAAAACTATGGGGTGGCCGGACCACTCCCGTTGGCCTGGGGTGGCTGAAGCCACCTCATGGTCCATAAGGGTGGTCCGGCCACACCAATAGCATATATATAAAACTTAGGTTGAAATTTAAGAAAATTTGATTTATTGTGATTCTTTTAAGACTTCCAAAAAGTTTTTTTTCTTTTTTTCTTTTTTTTTTTTTTTTTTAAAAAAATGGTGAGTTATTACCAAGAGAACATGTCACGCCGGAATTTGGGTAAATTAATAGGAAGCGAAACCAGGAGTACATGAACATAATATTAAGTTTCAAAAAAAAATTCCCATGAAAATAAAATTAACACAGGAGAATTAAAAACTTTTCATGTAGTCATAAACTTGAATACAATAATACTAGAGTTCAGTCTCCAAGAGGTAGATTGATGTGGTATTCTTGTGACCAAAAATATCAATTATAAAAATAACCACTCGCAATAGGACGAATCTTTGTAGGATACAGCTATAGAGAGGGTGTCGAACCTCAAGGACTGCAGGGGTTTTGTTATCAAATTCAAAAGATCAAAATTAACTTAAAGATAATTGATTTGATTTTATTTAAAAGTAAAGTGCATGAAAATAAAGATAAAATGTATGAGAGATAGAATAGGGGGTTGATTTCACCACTAACCGCATAACAATGGTCAATCAGATTTAATCCAAAAATTCATTCTATGCATGTTATAAATAAACAATAAACTACCTTATTAAAGAATAAGTATAATCCATCTTCGATTGGCACGGATCGTCTACCTAACCACTAAGATGCGGTACGACCCGTCTTCTCTAGGTATGAATTATCAAATTTTATAACAGGATACATACAATCAATGAATAAGTGTAACCCATCTTCGGTTGGTACGGACTGTCTACCTAAATTACACTAAACTAGGGTGTAGTACAATCCGTCTTCCCTAGGCATGGCCTATCAAATCCTATTGATCATATGTCAATTAAACCCATTGTATAACCATCATTCTCATGATCATAGAAAACAAGAATGATTTGAGATCAATAAAAGTAAAATACTTTCTAAGACAAGAGAAGAATTTCACAAAGATTGATTTTGGAATTTAAGAACAATTGTATTTAAGAATTAAGAACATAATCAAAAGGTAGCAATTCTCATAGTTATACAATCAACATGCATAAATTGAAAATCTAGAAATACAATTAAACCATTGTTACTTGGAAAGGGCTACATCAACACCCTATTACAGAATTAGCCGCTCATCGGGGTGCTAGGATGGCCTCCTGCCATGGATTATCTCCTCTTCAACTTGTCAAGCCTCCAAGAAGATTTTAGTATCTAAAACTAAGCACACCTTCTCTTAAAGGTTAAGGGTCTATTTATAGGGAGCAAGCCAGTCCTAGAAGCCCTAGGAAACCTAGAAATTTCGGAGATTTAAGTCCAAGTCCAATTAGGATAAAGAAAACCTAAGTCCAAATCGGAATAGGATTCGCCCAAAATTACGTTCCTATCTTGCGGGGCGATTTTTGCATTGTGACGCTCCGAATTAGGAAACTTCTATTTCACAATGATTTGTAGAAATTTGAGTTAGCTTTCCAGTGCCGCTTGAATCACTTCAATCAAATATTTGAGCTAAAAGTTATGGCCAAAATACCGAGACGTATGCAAAATCCAAATTTGAATCCAATATGATTTTGACTCCAATTTGAGAAATTCCGAATTAATCATTTTCTTTATTTGATTAAACTTAACCATGATTGATTAAGTTTAACCATATCTTCTAGGTCTTCTCAAAGTGTGCTTTTAAGCCCAAAATCAATGAAATTAATTGCATCTTTTATTTATAACCTGAAAACAATTAAAACAAAACAAAATCAAACAAATAACAATGCTAAGGAATTAACATATGTAAATTAAGGGGCTTGAATGTGTAACATTCGGTGCTTATCACACCCCCAAACTTACATATTGCTAGTCCCTTAGCAATATAAAACAGAAAAACAAAAAGATAAGTCCATCTTTCGTGTGATGTACGATTGCATTTAACATATGCAACAAGCCTTTTAAACTCTTAGGCATTCCCTAGAGGACGAGTGAAGTCTCGTGAAGGTTTTCCAAGAATGATACCCACAAACATTGTCATCATTATGTAATTCACAAGGATAAAGCATCACAAAAATAATGGTTCTCATTCATTGGCAAGCTTAAAATTATAAACTTCATCTTTAAAATTCCAAGGAATTTACAAGTCAAATCACTTACAAATGGCAGATTGAGATACACAAATTTCAATTAGTGCAAAGTGAACTAACACATAATCATGAGGCTTCAAAATAATTCCAGTATGAATGAATCAACATCTCAGAATTTATTAGACTTCATATCAAATGAAACAACCAGGGCATACATTTTTTTTTTTTTTTTTTTAGGCTTTACAATGCTTAGCTCCCTTAAGCTTTCTAGTTGACCCCTGTATCGAGTGTTAGGCCAATGTCTCCCAAACCAAATGGCTTTAGGGCACTAGGTGTAAAGACACCCCGAAGGACTTACTAACTCGAGTCAAAAAGGCTACGAAGCTAAGCTAGCCATTTTATTAATCAACCCAAACATTTCACTTTTTGACGCGAACACTCATTGCTTAATGAGGCAAGAGGTCCGGTTACTCAGGGAAAAATTTAAACTTGATTTTTTTTTTTTTTTAATACATGTATAGCATGCCAAAGTTATTCATCCAATATGTCACCCAACAGAATTCAAGACATTGAAAACAAACATAATTGGTCTCAAAATTCATACCTCACAAACATGTGCTAGTGTGCTCAAGATAGATTTTAAATTGAAACAAGAAGCATCTCATGTTGCCGAAAGTAAGTAACAAGACTTAAAATCCCTAAGTCATATGATCATGTGTTCATAACTTTAAACCTATCAATGAAATTTAAACCAAAATCAAAGCTCAACCATATGCTTAAGAATGACATGACAACAAAAATGGACCTTGTTTTGTTTTTCCATACCCCCAAACTTGAATCATACATTGTCCCCAATGTATGTATAGAACTAAAGAATAAGATCAAGAGTACAGAAATACCTGAATGAGCAGATGTGGGCATATCATACCCCCAAACTTGAATGCAGAAACACATGTCCTAAAAATAAAGTGATACTCCAACCAAATACCAATCAATTGCACACATTGTTTAAAAAGATAAACAAAGAATGAAGCAACAATGGATAAAATAAACCTGGATGGAGATCATATGCCCTGGTGGAGTGAAGGGTCAAGCGCACAGGGCCTGCACTTGATCCTAGGAAACTGACTCATCTAGTCAAAATATATGGAACAGAATCCACATTCTTTATGCGCGCAGTGTTCTCTGACCCTTAACTTTAAATTTGAAGCACCAATCTTTTCTTCTCTTGGACCAAAGAGAATAAATTTTACCCACAAATAGGTAATTCCAAATGTCAGCATATCGAGGTAGATCCTTCTGAGTATTCCAAAACAATTTCTCATCCGAAAAGGAATCATGAATTGGAATAAAATGGGGAGAATACTTGGGGAGTTTTTCTACCTCGATGGTCTCTTTTTGCTCGTCTAACAGACCTAACAGACTACCCTCCTGGCCTCTTGGTAAGTCATAAGAAATAATGACCGGGATAGTGTCATTTGTCCCTAAAACTGAAGATTTCAGA
>NC_081546.1:28878522-28901264 GCF_901000735.1 Corylus avellana
AAAAAATGCAATTAAATGGAGGAAGATATTTGAACATCTTTAGTATTTAGTAATGAAGCATTGCAAATGTGATGGAGTTTAATTTGTTGTATGTGATGTCAATATCATTAATTTACAATATGAAAGGTGCGTACTCCTTCATGAGTATTCTATCTCATGCAAGCTAGGACTATATGTTTTCGTTTCAACACACAAGAGACCATATCGTTTATTATGCATCATCATCAAATGCCTCTTGCATGTGATGCACAAGTCGTGAAATATTTGCCAAGGGATTAATACTTTATTGACATACATGTACTCTATGATAGTTTGAAGTTCAAACCCACCATCTTATACGTAATTTTATTGCATTCGTAACATATATTATTATCTAAGAAACAAGAATATAATTATCTCCAAATTAAGAGGGTCACAAAAAGAGTTATAAAAAGGGAAAAGGAAAAGCTATATCCACCTATATATGCCCTCTCTTTTCAAATTCCCCGTGGCCAGCGAGCATGATTCTATATCCATTTCACCATCTTTGTTGTGCCTTAATTTGCAGATCTCAAGAGAGGACAAACGTTGGCATTTATGCACGAATAAATTGCCCATGCAAGAGGAATCAGACTTGTAGTTTGTAATGATAAATTACATTAATGGCCTAAGTATTAATATTAATAATACTTTAATATTTAAATTTTCTCCCAGTTATATAGTGCCCTGTTGAGGAAGCTAAGGTTGCTCTCTTGGCAACCAATTAAGGAAGCAACCTTCATAGATTGATTTGTATAATAACATTATTGTAGAAGGCAACTTGCTGGCTGTAATATCTCACGTATATGCCCTATAGCCTCTGCCTACTGTATAGTTGGACTCATTCAAGGAAAAGCTCTAACAACCAAAAGCTTGGACCGACATATACGAACTCATAGCTATCATGCAATTGATCAATCAAGGGAGGAAGAAGTGTCAACATGTTCAGTAATCAAGCATGGAAAATGTTATGAACTTTTGTGTTGTATTGTCGATATCATTTTACAATATGAAAGCTTTCATTTATTATGACTCATGCACGTGATGCATGCATCGTGACAATGTAGCTAGCTAGCCCCTTAAAAGAATAGAGAAGTGATACATTTTTCAAATTCTTTTTCTCTAAAAGTTAGTTCCCAAATGATGTGTTACCATCATACGAAATATATTATTTTAAGAAATGTGTCACCAACTCATAGAATGGTGACACATCATTTGGAAACCAACTTTTAAAGAAAAAATTTGAAAAATATAACATTTCTAAAAAAAAAAAAACATAATAATAATGGTTTGGATAGAAATTGCCTTTCAAAAACCAATTTGTAAAAAGTTTCTATCCGGCTTGGATTTAATTACCTACTACTATTACTAATGGGATGGAATGAAGCTACGTATAGATCATGTTAAGAATATTATGTTAGGGTAATTTACTTGTTATTTACTTCCTTAGGTATTATTAGTCTACTAGGTTTACCTTTCCTTAGTCTACTAGGTTACTTGCCTCTCTATAAATAGAGGCCTCTGTATTCATTATCATAATAGAATATCAATACAATGTAGTCCATTGTGTGCTTCCGCCTCCACGCACCTCCACCCATGTCGGATCTTCGTGGTTTTTGCTCCGTTTGGTAGATCCATCGCCGGTGATCCCAAATCCATCGAGATTGCCGCCATTGGAGTATCAATGCTCCTCCACGCTCCGGCAAGGGCTTCTGTGCCTAGGCTTCACCCGTCCACGCGTGGGCAATCAACCCTCCTAGCTCGTGCAGCACACACACCTCACGCGGCCACCATTCATGGCGCGTGCATCACATGCGCCAACACTTCTCCTCTCTCCTCAGCTCCCACGTGTCCTCTAGAGGTGCCGCTACGTCAGCCCATGTTCCTCTGCCATGTGTCGGCTTTGAAAAAAAAAATTCAATATGATCCGGATCCAACCATTTTCGGCCCGATCCGAAACCAGTTCTAACCGGGTCATCGGGCTAAAATCGGATCTCCACAACCCGGTCCAATACCGGTTCCTAAATCAAGTCATTGGGTCAAGCTCTCTTCAACCCGATTCAAAACCAGTTCCAACAACTTCATCGGGCTCAAATAGGATCTCCCCAACCCGGTCCAATACTGGTTCCTAAACTAGGTCACTGGGTCAAGCTCTCCAAACCGGTCCAAATTTGTCAACCTGATCCATCGTGTTAGACCTGGTTCACATAATTTTCAGGTCAACCATTTTAATGGTCCATGGGTTTTCTTGCTAAAATATTGGCCCTTTTAACCGGCCCAATTTCTTCAAGCCTTTAAGCCTAAATTTTGGAATGGATCCAAGGCTTCAGCCCATCCAATAGCCACTCTCAGCCACAAGCTGCCAGTGCTAGCTGCCGTGTACTACCTCTGGCCTCCCAACTCCGGCCACCTCCGACGAGTTTTCTGGCGGAGCTTAAAAAAAAATCCCTTATGTTTCCCAAACCTTGAGTTTGAGGGGGGATATTTGAGTATTGAGAAATCACTCGGATCCAATATTTTCAACCCAACGGGTTAGAACCGGGTTCTACTGTCGCCAACCTCTGTGCACTGCCTCTGGCCGCCCAACTCCAGCCATCACTCCGGCAACTCTTTTGGCACAAGCAACTTTTTCGGCAGATTCATTTTTCTTTTTCTTTTCTTTTACCCAAACTCAAGTTTACACATTGAGTTTGAGGGGGGATGTTAAGAATATTATGTTAGGGTTATTTACTTGTTATTTAGTTCCTTAGGTATTATTAGTCTGCTAGACTTACCTTTCCTTAGTCTACTAGGTTACTTGCCTCTCTATTTAGGCAGGTAACCTAGTAGACAAAAGAAATGTAAACCTAGTAGACTAATAATACCTAAGGAAGTAAATAACAAGTAAATGATCCTAACATAATATTCTTAACAGATCAAATAGTCAAAAGGATATATAGAAAAATTATAGATTAAAAGAAAGATAACAGTAATTAACCGATCGAGCTGAGATCGAAGATCGTGTTCTTTTTCAAGAAATTTCAAATGGGCATTTGTTTTAATTAGCAGCATTTGGTTATCCATTTTTCTGCTTTCCGAATGTTTTATTCCACAACTCCAAGTTAGAAAGCACGGCCATAGAATCAGCCAAATGATCTTTTGTTGGATCTCTTCATCCCATGACTGTTGGAGTTAACGGTAGAAAAAGACAAGATCATGTGGTTGGTGTCCTAGAAAATGAACATGGTAGCTGTAGTAGATTAATTGTCAAAAGGAATTTAATTTAAAATATTTTTGGGTTACCATCGTGTGCTCCTTCAATCATATTGGATAGATTGTCGGTAGCTTCCTTATTGTTTGATCTAGTTAGTTTTTAGATCTAGATCTAGATCTAGTTCTTCATACTCAGATTTACTTGTCTCGGCCGGCTTCTCCACTTTCCATTGCTTCTACGCCAATCAACCAACGAAGTCTCGTGTGAGGGAGCGTGTTTCTCACACACCAAGTTGTGTCTTCCTGGGGATGTTTACGATGTCGTGCTCTTTCGTTGCTACTTTTGGGGGTTTTGTTGTTTTTAGCTTTTTACTTTGATTTATTTTTTGTTCCTTTTGTCCTGGCTTTTGGGTTGAGGACGTGAGTTGACTCTTGACCTTTGGGCCGAACAGGATTAGATAGGTGTGGGGGATTATCTCTCATGGCTGGAAAATAAGTTTTGAGAATTTGGGCTACCCATGTATTAGATCTAGTATGTCTGGAGCAGATCTGTTTCATAACTAAAGTTCTACATGGGTTAGCGGAAGCTGATCATAGATAGGATTTGATTGTAAGAATTTTCTAATTGTATCTATGACTTTGTAATTTCATAGTATTTGGCTATGTTTTATCAGAGTTTTATGCTTTGTAATGTAAGAGTTTTTATGCTCTTGATATTTTATCAATGAACTGTGAAAGATTCCCGTTTAAAAAAAATAAATAAATTAAATTAAATTAAATTAAATTTTCCTCTAATTATAGTGCCTTGTTGAGGAAGCTAAGGTTGCTCTCTTAGCAATCAATCAATTAAGGAAGACTTAAAAAAAAAAAATCAATTAAGGAAGCAACCACCATAAATAATGTGATTGGCAAATTAATTTCATCACCAAAGATGCGATTACTCTGGATTTAATGATACATAAAGACAACATCTTGATTTAAAAATTGATTTAATTATACATTTGGTCTGTAATAACCAGAACCATGCACACACTTTTATTTTGTTTGTGTGAATGTAATTATGAGACATCTATATTTATTAAACTATATTAGTAAATATTATTGTATGCACGTTTCAAAATGGTTATTAAAAGCAGTATAGATGGCTCCAAGGTTGAGAGCCTCAATTACATAAATTTTAGGTTAACTCATAGTCAATAGGATTTAGGGACGCCTGAATGAGCGACTCTATGTAGTTCTGGCAGTTCTGCCCAATAGGGGACATAATTGGTCAGTTAAATCCAAATAAAAAACTGACAAGGTACAAGTATTACAACTTATATAAATGTAAAGTCCATTAAAGGGCATTATGATGAGATTGTAATATAATATATATTCTCTAGGAGTGTAAAAGACGCTGGTAAGGTATATCAAGGAAAACCTCAAGAAGTACTTGATCGAAAATTCAATGCATGTTGACGCATGGACTTATGTATGGCTGAGTCGTCTATATGGAATGGGTGTGGACTATATATATTCCCAACCATGGATAATTAGATTTACACGTACATGAACTTATGTATGGCCGAAGTTGTCTCTATGGAATGGGCCGGGTGTGGACTATATTCCCAACCATGGATAATTAGATTGACATGTGGACTTATGTATGGCTAAAGTCGTCTTTATGGAATGTGTGTGGACTATATTCGCAACCATGGATAATTGATGCCATTCGCTTAAAAGATTGCAAAATAAAGTCATCCCTAATATGCTATTGGTAAGAATGCATGCGGTAAAGGATGCAGTCAAATAAGATGACAAAAGCATATGCACAACGGAGCCATGTCATGATTTAGCACCAATGTGTAGGTTTTAAAGATGAGAGTTGGTATGGGGCAAAATTTGTTGGTATAACCAAAGTAATCCTGATCAATAGCAGTTTATCACCAAATGTTATAGTGTATGTGATCAAATGGGAGATAATGATGTAAGGATGTTTATGCCATAATAAGTGTGGACATAATCCCCATGGAAGGTGATAACTTTCAAGGAGGTTATTTTGAAAAGAGAAACAATGCAACTATTCATCGAGAGCTGCATTGCACTCTATAAATAGAGTGTGAATCAGAACAGTTTAAATACATTGTTACATTGTTGCATTTTGGAATTTTCTTTCTCTTTGTCCTCCATCGGATTTACACCCTAATGGGAATAAATCATTTCATGATCAACAGATCGTTCCATAATATTTCCATACAAATAGCACAACATGTCTTATTATTGGCCTTAGATAATACAATAAAAAACTTCATACAACATATCGGATTTTGGCCTTAATACAAGCTTCTATGTTACAAAGAACACATACATGGCCTTATTGTTAATAATACAATACAAACTTCATACAACATATATGACTTTTGGCCTTAATACAAGCTTCTATGTTACAAAGAACACATACGTGGCCTTATTGTTGATAATACAAGCTTCACACAACATATATTGACTTTTGCCTTAATACAAGCTTCTATGTTACAAATAACACATCAGCCTTATTGTTGATAATACAAGCTTCACACGACGACATATACGTACGATTATTGTTCATAATTAATCCAAGAGCTTCGATCTAGACTCTTCTTGCCCCGGCCTGCTCATCCCATTTTTGGGAAGCTGCGTCAACAGTAAGAATTACACGTTAGACGTCAAAACAATGAAGACCAAATGCGCTTACCAAAATTTTAAATGCAGGATGGGAGTTGGAATAAATATATTCAATATTCGTGATATATTGGCTCAAAGAAGTAATTGATTTAATATGTAGGTATTGATTTTTGTGAAGAAAAAAAAAAGATAAGATATTTTTTTCTTTTTTTTTCTTTTTTTGAAGAAATGAAAATAAGAGTAGGAGCAGGTTAAACACGTTTGCCAAACCGAGCCAATGCATTGAATTTATGCTAACCTGTTCGCGAAAGAGTCCAATCAACGTCGTCGGCGCACACATGCCACGCAAAGTAACCACGCAGTTTCTTTCGCTTGAAATAAGCAATCTTTGTGGTGATACTTTCCTTATCATCATAACCAATCCAGCTGTCGCCGCCATAGCCATAATTCGTAACAAAATCTTGGTTGAACTGGCGATTGAAGTTGGGTTTGGTTGTGACATCTCGATAAGATATGTACCCATCTCCTTCTCCTTTCGCCGATCCTTTGGCCAGGTCAAATAAATCGTGGTTAACAGGATCTTCCAGTAACCATTCGTAGCCAACAAATGGAAGGCCGATGACTAATTTGTCTGCTGGCACTGCCTTAAGCCACTCGGTGATGCCGGTTTCCACGCTTTTAAAGTCTACATCGTTTGGCGGTAACGCTGCATTGTGCAACGCAGCAGGTGGTGCAGTATAGCTCGGACTCGACAAGGCGTTATAGAAGTCATATGCCCGTACGTTGATCCAATCCAAGTGGGTTTTAATAGCGTTAGCGGGATAGCTCGCCGAAATCGAATCCGAGCTATCGATATGTGGCTTGTGAGAGACCGTTGCGGTTAGAAGCAACGGTTCCTTGTTCTCGGCAGCCGCATCCGCAGTTACGGCTTCGTGCCACTTACGGAAGAACGTGGCAAGGTTTTGCATGTCGTTGGCCGTGGGTTGGTACTTCCAGCAGGGCCAGCTGAGGTGGAGGCCATCGAAGTTGTTCTCCCTGGCTTGTTGTATGGAGGACTGTATGAACGCATCACGGTTTCCTTCGTTTCTAATAATTGAAACAAAAGTTGCAGGATCAGAGTCTACTCCACCTATGGAGATAAGGGTTTTTATTGTGCTCTTCCTTTGCCTCGCGGCATCGGTGAAGCTTGCGAACGTGTCCCGGTACTGGTCAGGGATGGTGACTTTGTAGTTGGTTCCGGAGATCTCGGCATAGGCACAAAAAAGATGGGTGAAATAGATGGAAGCGTTGCAATTCGAGATACTAATTTGTTCGGCTTGCCTGCAGTACCAGAATCCGGCTTTCACGACGGGAAGATGACGAGTACCAGTCGAAGAAGCCATTGAAATTTGAAGGGAAACTAGGCAAGCTTAGGCAGTGTATTACCAACTCTTGCTTTGCGAGCTGTATATCAGATATTGCTTGCTTGGTGCTTTTCAGAAGAGGAGCGAGCATGCGTATATATAATATCTAGCCTCCGGCATTACATCATGGCTAATTAATGTGGCTGACGCCTGATGCCTGCCGCCTGACGCCACGCTTCCTAGTGTGCATGACGTGCTTGAGACGAAATAAGACGGGCCTTGGATCAACTATCCATATTCTTCCCATTACATTTATTTAAATTTTAACCGTCGCTGGTTTCTAATTTAATTAGACGGTGGAGATTTTGCCATATATATATATATATATATATATATAAACATTTAGCACTTCATTCTTTATTAAATTATTAACATCATTATTTATAATTTTAAGAAGTGATAAACATTAATCTAAACAATTATCAAGTAGTAAATATTGTTGCCGCCACAAAATCCCCACCATTTAATTTGAAAACAATTTTTGTATATATATATATAACGTGAATGACTAGAGGAGAAATACAGTTGTTGAATTCTAGTTGGTTTATGCAGAAATAAAATATTTTTTATTTTTTATTTTTAAAAAGAGAATAGCTTCTATAAAGACGTGATATAAACCAAGTTTTTTTTTATTATTCTTTGGTAACAATAAGCCAAGCTTATGCATAAGCTCTTTAATTTATTTGTTTGGAATTGTGTTTGAGAAATAGAATTTTTAAGTTTCTCAAAAGAATTTCCGTATAAAGTTTCATTTTGCTTTTGCTAAAGTTTCATATTTTTAAGCTTTTTGGACCATTAAAAGCGTTTTTAGTTTTTTTTACCAAACAAGCTTTTTGGACCATTAAAAGCGTTTTTAGTTTTTTTACCAAACAAGTACTTTTTTCTTTAAATAAACTTTCTGATTGTTAAAAGTACTTTCAAGCCTATCAAACGCAATCCCAGATAAACCCTTAATCTCCACCGTTAAAGTGACACGTTTTCATACCAAAAACGTTGGGTAGGGGTCTAGGTCTTTGGTACACAAACAGTGACACCCAAATTTGTCATCACACAAAGAATAACTACAGGACATTCCACAATATTGGATTAATTAAGTTTTAACCGGTTCCTAGGGAGTATTGGGCACTTGGAGGACTCATTCACCTGGACATATATAGCCAAGATAGTAGAAAATCATATATGTGGATCAATATAAAACTAAATGTAGCCTTATTAAGTGTTATCAATTAATGTCCCCAAGCGGTAGCTCAATCAGCTGGGACCACGCGTAATGAAGCAGAGGTCACTAATTAGAATCCTCCTCTTATGCAGATATGTAAAAAAAAAAAAAGTTGTTACCAATTAATGGTAAAGCTGAAATGATGGTTATAGTTCATGGTTATTGGTTAAAACCACTAACCGTAACCGCCTACGCTGCCAATCGATGGTTAGCAGTTAATAACCCTAATAACCACTAACAACTTTTTAAAATAAAAAATAAAAACGAATTTCTTTTTTCCAAAAAAAAAACCAAAACAACATTGTTTCTATGGTAATACGATAATACTCTACTACATACGATATCGTTTCTTCTAGATTTATATATATATAGGCAATTAGCGGTTAGTGCGTTTAGTGGGTAGTTAATAACGTCTTGCCTTTTCACCCCAAACCAACAGTGGATACAAGATTACCACCTAGTGGCGGTAGTCCACTGGTCTCAATGAAATCTCCAAAGAGATTGGGTACGTACTATGGCATGTGTTCGACCCTCTACATTATAGAATCACTCACACAAGCCTGATTAGTATTAGCCACATTAATTTCTACTAATGTCCTAGTGGAACTGAATCATACTATGACTTAATTGGTCTTGATAGAGCGTTTGCGGTCCTCGCCATCTAGGCCCCTCTTGAGCAGTTCCCAACGAATACGTGCTAACATAGTCACGCTCAAGTACTGTAACCACAATTAGTTGCCCCCTTTTGCCTTTAAAAAAAAAAAAAAAAGATTGATACAAGCTTTAAGATTGAATCACCTCAAATCTCTTATCTCACTGTCTCTCTTTATTTTAACCTTTCAAATTTTACATTTAATACTTTTACAACAATGTTGACGAGGTTTTTGTGTGAGCCATTTAATTATTATTAATAGATAACTGAGATTAGAAAAAAAAAATTTATAATTTTCTTTTCCAAAAATAGGCTATTGTACAGTCCATCCCTTTTTACAATATCAGGTAAAAACATTAATATATACATTTAGTGTGTTGTTAATGCTGTGGAGTAATGTTCAACTGCATATAGGTGGCTTGCCAATTGATGGGTGCCCGACCCCCTCACTATTACACCTACTATATATTTGGACTCATTCAATTGTCTATGTGTATTTAACAATGAAAAGCTCTAACAACCAAAAGCTTGGCTGGACATATACTAACTATCATGCAATTGAAGGGATGAAGATGTATATATTTGGACTCATTCAATTGTCTATGCGTATTTAACAATGAAAAGCTCTAACAACCAAAAGCTTGGCTGGACATATACTAACTATCATGCAATTGAAGGGATGAAGATGTTTCGACATCGTTAGTAATGAAGCATTGCCAATGATATGGACTTTAAATTTGTTGTATTGTCCACATGATAGTCGATATCATATACAACATCACGAGAGCCCATGACATGGACTTTAGTTGTTTGTCTTAGTTCAATTGCATGTAGCTGGCTTGCCAATTGATGGGCGCCCAGCCCCCTCATTATTACGTATTTAACAATGAAAACCTCTAACAACCAAAAGCTTGGGCAGACATATATATACTAGGGAAAAATATATTTAGTCCATAGGTTTTTATCTGATTTGGATTTAGTCATTAGGTTTTCAATTTCAAGAATAAAGCCCTTAGGTTTTGTTCAAGTTTAAAATAGGTCAATTTATCACTTTACCGTCAAAATTAACAATTTGTTATCTACCACATGTGTCTCATTTGACATGGCAACGTCCATTTCAATACCTCAATGCAATTCCATGCCAATGGAACGAAAGTCTTTGGTTAATGTGAGTTTTTTTTTTAAGGTTCCTAGGTTTTGTGTTTCTTAAAGTTTTATTTGTTAAATCGATGAATTTTTTTTGGCTATTTTGTTTTTTTTTTTTTTAATTTTTTTATAAATGACTTAACATTTGTTGATGTGGTGTTGCAATGGAGTATTTATGACGTGTCAAATGAGATATGTGGCAAATGACAAGCTATTAACTTTGACGGTAAAGTAAAGATTGACCTATTTTAAACTTGGGCAAAACTTAAGGACTATATCCTTAAAATTGAAAACTCAAAGATTAAAATCAAATCAAATGAAAACCTAAGTGATAGATATGATATTTCCCTATTTGCAAGATATCATGCCATTGAAGGGAGGAAGATGTTTCGACATCTTTAGTAATGATGTGATGCAAGTGTTACGGACTTTTGTTATATTGTCTACACAACAGTCAATATCATTTACAATATGAAAGGTATTCCTTAATTATTCCATCTCATGCAAGCTATGGCTATAATTTATCGTTTCAAACACATATCATTTATTGTGCATGCATCATCATCATCAAACGCCACTTGCACAATGATGCACGTATAGGGGTGTTAAATGAGCAAGCCGTTCGTGAGAAAGCTCGGGATCGGCTCGTATAAGCTCGGCTTGTGCTCGACTCGATTATGAAATGAAGCGTTTTGTGAACATAAATACTAGCTCGAATATTAAACGAAGCAATCTCGGCTCGGCTAAACTAGATTAGGCTCGTGAGCAACTCGTATAAGGCTCAAATTAGTAATTGTTCACATATTTGCTCATATTAATATTAAAAATTGATGATTTTTTTTCCTAATAGCATCATTTTATTATAAAAATGATGCATATCCTCTCTCTTCGAAACCAGGTGTCTTACTGTCTTAACTCAGGCTCCATATTCTGCTAGCCAAGCTAAGCAAATACTCATATCTAAGTTGGTTTCTTGAACAATTTAAAAGTACTTGAAGTTTAAATTTATAATAAAAAAATAAATTAAATATAAGAGCCAACTCGAAATAGAGACTTTTCACACGCTGTTGTTATATATAGCTGGGCTTGCCAATGGTTGGGTGTCCCCTCATTACTACAATTACTATATATATATCCCAAGCTTTTGGTTGTTAAAACTTTTGAAGATTGAATGAGTAAATATATATATATATATATATATACTCATTCAATCTTCAAAAGTTTTAACAACCAAAAGCTTGGGCGGACATATATATAGTAGCTATCATGCAATTGAAGGGGGAAGACGTTTCAACATCTTAATTAATAATGAATTAAGCATTTGCAAATGTTATGGAGTACTCCACACAACAGTCGGATATCATTTAGGGTATGAAAAGTACTTCTTTCATCATTCCATTTCATGCATTAATGGCAATGTTATGTTATGGACTACAATTTTTTGTTTCAACGTACAAGAGCTAGCCCATATCATTTATTATGCATAATCATCAAATTAAAGCCCCTTGCACGTAATGCACACATCCTACGTGGAATTGCCAAAGGAACTTAAGGCGATAACCTGCGTGTGGCTCACTTCCATTGTAATTAATGATTGGGACTCTTGTGTATGACATGCAAAGAGTAGCACCTCTCATAATGGACCCTAGCTTCTACGTGTGAACTATATATACAGCAAAAGTTCAAACATTTATTATTATTATTTTTTTTTACATGTCCACACAAGACAAGGAGAGAGATTTAAACTACTGACCTCCACTTCATAAGGCGTGGTCTTCATCAGATTGAACTACCGCTTGAAGACCACAACATTTACTAAAGATATTCAAATGTCTTCCTCCTTCAACTGCATGATATTGTTTGCCCGCACAAGAGAGTTGTTATAAGTTTTGATTAATAAGTACATGGATGATTTATTAATGAATCTTAGAATATATGGAAAAAATATATTTTCTATATTTGATTGATATCATAATATTCTTTATCTAGGAGTTAATAGTAATCAAATCTTGTAAATGTAACCAAATTTTGGGTGATAAGCAAGTAACCTAATAGTAATTAATATGAAGGACTACAGAGACCTCTATTTATTGAGAGGTTATGAGTGATAAGCAAGTAACATAATAGACTAAGGAAAGGTAAACCTAGTAGACCTATAATACATAAGGAAATAAATAACCATAGCATAATATTCTTAACATCCCCTCTCGAACTCAAGATGTAAGCTTGAGTTTGGGTAAAAGAAAGAGAAAGAAAGAGTTGAAGTCGCCGAAAAAGCTGCTTGCGCCGAAAGAATTGCCGAAGCAACGCCATAAAAGTTAGTAGAGACCAGTGGATTTTACTTGAATTGAGCTATGCATTTAAGCTGGAGCTTGGTTCACTTGGTGCTAATTTGACTTGAAAACCATATACTAGTAATGAAATAGCTGGCCTCGTCAGCTGAACGGAGAGAAAGTTATCTCGCCCGGTCGGCTGAGCTATGGGGGGCCATCTCGCCTGGTCGGCTGAGCTAAGTAGAGAGAAAAATGGCCGGTTGAAGAGGCTAATCATGCTTGAAACCCTTGGATCGTTGAAAGGCCTGACCCAAAAAATTATGACTAGTAATAGATCAATGGCCTAGGAGAGGTTGCAGTGTCTGGTGATGGTTGGGGTTGAGAAGGCATAAGTGGGTCCGTTAAAAGGGGCTTCTTTGGCCCAAAAACCCTGGGCCGGAGGAAATATTGGTCTGACCCGAGAATGCCCACCACAAGAAGATTGAACCGGGTTGAACTGCACTAAAAAAAAGGCTGTGGAACCGAATTCAACAATGCATGAACCGACTTAAAGCATATAAAACAAATGTCTAAATTTGGAGAAGAATCTTGTTTTCTGCCATATAGAGATGCCAAAGGTAAAAATTGACCACAAATTTGAAATCAGGACGAAAAATTGAGTGGAAAACACCTGGTCAACTTTGAGAGTGGTCAAAGTCAGCGGTCAACTCTAGAGAAGTCAAAGTCAAAAGTCAGTGAGATGATGTGGCAGACGACCTGACATGTGAGTAGGGCTGACGTGTCACAGTGAGATGATGTGGCAGAGTGTTGACGTTGCATAGGTGATGACATGGCGTAGGGCTAACGTGGCTGACGTGATGATGTGGCACTAGGACTGACGTGGCACACTAAGAGATTGACACGTGGCTGGCAACAATAGGGGAAATCCTCTAGCGTGTGTGGTGCACGCGCGGTAGCGGTCGGCGGCGCCTGGGCGCGTGAAGGCCACGCGCAATCACTTTGACAGGTGCATCGGGGCTCTGATGGCGGTGTTCTTGGCGAAGATCTAACCGGCGACGCCAGATCTGTAAGGCAGATAGGCAACCTTCCTGATTAGGCCGACATGGCCATTTTTGCATTTCTTAAAAACTTTGGTGCAGGTTGGCTTCCAAAAAGACGTTGTGGCTCAATCCTATGGCCACAAGCAAAGGCCAAGGACATGGGGTCGAGAGGGGTCACCTACCAAAAATTTTACATACCCCATTCAAACTCTTCCGAATTAATGTTCCCCCTCAAGCCACTTATTAGGAGAAAGGTTTTTCCAGAACAACTAAGATTAGACTACACACTCATAAGTCAGAAGTACTCACAAGTCACACTAACTTTCTATATTTGATTTTCTGATTTTCCTATTTTAGAAATTTTAGGTTAGAAGTGAAGAAGGAAGACCTTGGAGATTCATTTGTGACCAAAACGCTCGTTCAAATAACTTCAAAACACTCTGTGTTAAATAAAGATGAGAAACTGAAAATTTATGAAACCGAACTAAAACGCTTCTGCTGCGTAACCAATTGTCATTTACGAACTTAACCAAAACCCTAAGTAACGCGAGATAGCAACCCTTATTCTTCGTCACACCAAACGCTTAAAATTGAAAGCCTAAACGAGCCGTTTAATAAGTATGAGTTGCCAGAGATGACAAACAATAATTACACTGTTTATAGAAAGAATGTACGTTGGAAACTGGAAGCTACTATTTGGGTTCTGACAGCTTCTAAGGAGGGCATATCTCTGAAGTCGTGGTTGAATTGTAAGTTACATTTATATGTATGTTGAATTGTATATTTATTTTGTTAGTTATATTCTTTAATATTTTTCATTAAATCTTGACTCTTTGAACAAAATTTTGGCTTCGCCAACAACAATATAACAGTCAAGTGACTCTCAACACGAAAAAAGCAGAGAGAGAGAGAGAGTTGCATTTTTCCAAGCTATTTTGCAACGTTTTTTCACTTGCACAAACGGACACTGAACGCTGGGCCCAACCATCTCTTTTTACATACACAAAACATCATACGAAAATGTAGGGCTAGCAAAACAGATACCTAATATGACCCGTTTATGCTATGCATGTCTTTTTTATAATAAGGTTTATATAGGCGTCATAAAAAATAGTTACATGAGGATAAACAAATACCTATTTATTTGCCAGGTACCTGTTTTGTCAGCCCTATGAAAATGTTCAAACATTTAGTGTGTTGTTAATGCTGTGGCCAGTGACAGAGGGAGGGGGGACCAGCATAGGTCATGGCTCACCCCCAAATAAGGAAAAAAAAAATTATAAGTAAAAAAAAAAAAAATGTAAAATTTTAATTTGTCATTTGGCCCCTATCAAAAATAATTTTGGCCCTATTTTTAAAATTTTTTTGACCCTATTCTTAAATTTTTTGGGCCATACCGGCCTGTTAATTTTTTTTTTTTTTTTGGCCCTTTCACCTTACCCATACAAAACCTGCACTTCAAAATTTATAGAATCAGATTCACTTGTTTAGTGGTTTGGGAAATTGGAATAAATGGCAGACACATGGCAAGAGTGAGCAGTGACTTTTTATCGTCTATTTTTTCAAGTTTCAATTTTCTTGTCTCTTGCCAGACTTGCCATGCATTGTGTGTGTGGGTGTGAGAATTCAAGGCTTCGTTTATTTCGCCATAGAACGGTTTCCAAAAAATAATTTTTGCACTTTACAGTGTTTACAGTGACGTAAAATAGAGGTCAACGGAAAATATTTTCCTTTCAAAAAAAAATTCTTCTTTAATTTTCGGAAAATGGTTTATGGTTTTGAAAACCGTAAACCATTTACCGACTTTGAGCATCTCATTCTCAAATCGATGGATCTGCCTAAGACCTTGCCGGGAGTTGACTAGGACCTGCTTGGGACCCCGCCGGGACTTACCCGGGATCCGACCGGACCTTAATGGGACCCGCCCGGAGCTGCTCGAGATTTCACCAAGACCTGCCTGGGACCCGCCAGAGACTTGACCAGGACTCGCCTGGGACTTGACTGAAACCCAACCGGACCAGCTTGGGACACCGCTAGGACCTAACCGGGACTAGACTAGACCTGCCGGGGACCCGATCGGAACTTGACTAGGACCCGCCTGGACCTGGCCAAGACCCTCTCGAGACCCCACCGGGATCTGCCTGAGACCCACCCAGGGACTTGACTGGGACTTGCCCAGGATCCGCCCGAGACTTGACTAAGACCCAACCAGACCCGGCCGAGACCTAATCGAGACCTGCCTAACACTTGCCCAGGACTTTATTGGGACCCGCTTGGGACTCACTGAGGACCCACTCAGGACTTGTTGGAAAATATTTTGTGACTTTTCAGCGGAAAACATTTTTTCTTGAAAATGATTTCTTTGAAAACATTTTCCGATATTTGGCATGTACAGAAAATCAGGTAGATCTCGATCGGGTCCCCGACTTCGGAAGATGTTTTTAGTAAAAAACATTTTCCTAGAAAACATTTTCAGCAAAAAACATTTTCCGGTATTTAGTGTGTACGCAAAATCATATTAAGCACTAAATTGTGAAAATGTCCCTGTCTTGTCTTGGGCGGGTCCTGCCAGTGTTTCGGGCTGATCCCGATGGGGTCCTGATACAGTCTAGGTGGGGTCTGGGTGGGTCCTGGGTGAGTCTCAATGGGGTCCTTGCGGGACTCGGTTTGGACACCTCTAAGACTTGGTTGGGACATTTTCGTAATTTAGAATTTAATATGATTTAATGAAAAAATATATTTTTTTTTTTAAAAAAAAAAATTGATTTCCTATGCTCGTGGTAAACGCCGTAAAATGTTTTTGATATAAAACATTTTTAAGGAAAATAACTTTCTTGAAAATATTTTCTGACGGAAACTATTTTACGTCGAAAGTAGGGATAGTGAGAATTATAGTTATTTAGTTGTTATTTAATAAATATAGTTATTTAATTGTAAACTTCAATATTTTTTAATTTGTATTCGATAATTATAGTTTGAGGTAGTCAATATATTTTTTTTTTAATAAAAAAAATTTAAAGAACCGAAAAAAAAAAAAAAAAAAAAATGCTTTTCCCCCTCGCATAGAATTTCCTGGCTTCGTCCTAGGCTGTGGAGTAATGTTCAACTGCATATAGCTGGGCTTGCCAACTGATTATAACACATACTATGTATTTGGACTCATTCAAGCATCCATGTGTATTTAGCAACCAAAAGCTCTAACAACCTAAAGCTTGTCGTGCATGTGGACATAAAAAAAATGCAATTAAAGGGAGGAAGATGTTTCGACATCTTTAATATTTAGTAATGAAGCATTGCAAATGTTATGGACTTTTGTTGTATGTGTTGTCGATATCATTAATTTACAATATGAAAGGTACGTACTCCTTCATATGTGTTGTTAATGCAGTGGAGTAAATGTTCAACTGCATATAATAGGCTTGCCAAGTGCTGATTATTACACCTACCTACTATATTTATGAACTCATTCAATGAAAAGCTCTAACAACCAAAAGCTTGGACGGACATAAACGAGCTCATTGCTATCATGCAATTGATCGATCAAGGGACGAAGAAGTTTCAACATGTTCAGTAATGAAACATTGCAAATTTTATGGACTTTTGTGTTGTATTGTCGATATCATTTTACAATATTGAAAGCTTTCATTTATTATGACTCATGCACGTGATGCATGCGTTGTGACAATGTGGCTAGCTAGCCCCTTAAAAGAATTAATAATTCCCTTAAAAAAAAAAGAATTAATAATGGTTTGGATAGAAATTTCCTTTTAAAAACCAATTTGTAAGAACTACGAATGGGATGGAATGAAGCTACGTACGTACATGCAGATCAAATGGTTAAAAAAGTATATATAGGAATATTATTGATTAATTGGTTATATCGTGTTCTTTTTGAAGAAATTTCAAATGGGCATTTTTTTTAGCAGCATTTGGTTATCCATTTTCCTGCTTTCCGAATGTTTTATGCATACCACAACTCCAAGTCAGAAAGCACGGCCACAGAATCAGCCAAATGACCTGTTGTTGGATCTCTTCATCCCATGACTGTTGGAGTTAATGGTAGATAAAGACATGCAACATCATGGTTGGTATCCCAGAAAATGAACATGGTAGTTGTAGTAGATTAATTGTCAATCACAATGATAACCAGTATCCGGCTTTATCTTGGCTTATGAAACGAATTTGCCAATCACAATGATCACCCTAGCTTATTGGGGAGGGCAAGTATTATATCCAGGGAGTCGCCTTCCACACTAACATTATTCAAATCCATGGTGGTTGCTTCCTTTATTGCCAAGAGAGCAACATTAGCTTCCTCAACAGGGCACTATTAGAAGAAAAGTCAAATATTAGAAGTATTAGTACTTTAAATATATAAGTCATTATATTAAACTGACATATATCTAAAATGTATTTGAGAATTACATTTTTTTTTTATTAAAAATCACATGTATTTCCTCAATGAAATACTAGAACATCACTAATAGCCCAAAAGCTTAATTAATTTGCTAATGAATTTAAGTCCACTTAAATATATAATTAACTATTCTTTTAGTTTATGCTTTTTCAATATGGGACACAAGTATCGATCACCATTGGATACACAATAAAAAAAAATATTATTTACCTAAGTGGTAAAAAAAAGAAAAAGAAAAAGAAAAGAAGACCTAAATTATTTTTTTTAACAAATTACAATTTTTTTTTTGTAAAGGTAGGGGCTGGCGGGCCCGCCCCTTAGTTCCGTCACTGCCTCAAATTCAATGTACATACATTAAAGGTAGGCTACGGTGATGTCTGATACGGTGATGTCTACTATTTGCCTTATATATATATATATATATATATATATATATATATATATATATATATATATATATATCCAACAAATTGTTGCAACAACAGATTGTTAAACAACTCATCTCTTTTATTTACCATTAATTTATTTTCAAGCAAAATACTCAATTAAGAGTTTTGGCATGAGAAGAAATGGTTTTAAATTCACCGATATATATGATTTTCCATACACTATCATAGCTATGTCAAGGTGAATGAGTCGTGCAAGTGCGCAATACTCGGAGAAGAGTCCTCTTCATTTCAAACGAAACAGAGAGGAGCCCATCCTTAATTTTAAGAGAATAAAATTGTTCAAAAAATAATAATAATAAAAAATTTACCCTGCTAAAAATAAGGAATAGGCTCCTCTCGATTTCATTTCAAACGGAGAGGATCCAATTTGTCAATATTAAGAAATGAGAATAATCCTCTCCATTTCATTTGAAATTGAGAGTATTCATTTCATTAGTGTAAAAAGAGGGGTAACACAGTTCCTTGAAGCTATGTGAAGAGTGAGAATTTATAATGTGGAAATATAAAAGCAGAATAATAAATAAGCAAGAGAGAAATAGACACAAGATTAAGGTGGTTCAGCAAGATGCCTATATCCACATACTAAAGTCTTATAGGGTACATCTTGCATTTATTAAGTGAATGTAATTATACATAAGAAGCCTCCTTATATAGGAGCCTAAGGAGAGAGGGACTTCATGCTTTTCCAATGTGGAACAAGCCTTAGGTGAGGCTTATTTATGTGAGCAAATAACAAGGGCTTTCTCAACACTTAGCAACGTGGGACAAGCCCACATTATTCTCTAACAAAGAGGGAGCATTAATTAGGTATTATATTATTTTATTTTATTTTTTTAGAGTTATTTATCTGAGTATTTCTTGGATCATAACATATATTACGAATGAAAATTATGTATAAGATAATGGATTTGAATTTCAAACAAATAGATATATGTCAATAAAGATAAATTGTACAAGCACGGCGATTTAAATATTAATCGCTAGGAAACAAATCTCACAGAATCAGATGGGAGAGCTCCTACCAAATCTTAATAAAACGATCTCAAAATTATACCAATTAAGTAACTTTTCCGCATTCAAATTATTGGTATTTTCATTTTGTTGTTGATCGATTTTAATTCCAAGAACAGGGTCTAAATCAATTAAATACACGATCCTATAGAATTAATCAAACAATATGGAAGTTCTACCAACAATCTATCGAATACGATCGAAGCCATTGAAGGGAATGCGAGGCACGGAGGCAGTGTACTACTCTTACTTCTTAGCTAGGAGAGATATTTCTTGGACCTTTGAGAAGAGAGCGCATAGGTAGATCGATATAGCCTTTCCTTTTCCCTTCTTATTTTCTTTATTGTTTGCCCTTTGGAATTAATTATATTATTATTCTTTGGTAAAATATGCCTCCAAACTTAATAAGTCATGACGACATCGAGGCCCTACATCGTATGTCAAATAAAACATTTTTGTTTTGTTTTTTTTCTTAAAATACCCATAAAGTTATTAAAAAGTAAAATTAAAAAGATATATAAAAATAATCATTTGAAAAAAACAGTTAATTAATTAAGAGGGCTAATAGCCTAATATAGAAAGGCGACCCTTTTAATTTTTTTTGAAATTTTTTTTAAAATGTTAGTTTTTTAATAAATATGATTCTATTTTGAGGAGAAAAATGCAAAGCTGTCTAATTTAACATACAATGGTAATATGGGAGATCTTTATGTCACTTTTTAAAGTTTTGTAGTATAATAAGTACAAAATAAGTGATAGCTAGTATAGGGGTTAAAATGTTTTTTTTTTTTTTTTTTTTTCATTTTTCTTATATATATATATATATATATGCTACGATTGCCTACGACTGCAATTAAATTACGTAGAAGATGTGGAATATTTGAACTTCAAACTATCATAGAGTACATGTCAATAAAGATTATTGTATTATTCTTTTGATAACGATGCATACTAAATGATATGGACTGCATGTTGTGCTTGGATTAGATGGAATACTCAAGGAGTACCTTTCATATTGTAAATTAATGATATCGACAAGACGTACAACAAAAGTCCATAACATTTGCATCCATTCATTACTACAGATGTTGATGTTGTAAAATTAAATGGATGGTGCAAAAATTCTTATTAATGTTAAATAATATTAATTCGAACAATTAACAATAAAATAAATAGAATACAATAAATAAAAAAATAGTACAAGGATTAGACTATAGCGTCTACCATTATTAAGGACGCACTTCCAAGTAACGAAGATCAAATGAACAACCTTTTGATCAAAGAAGATGAGGGACAAACCCACACCAAAAAAGAAAAGGAAGACCAAAATATAGCTCAATGGCTTATGAATAGAAAATTTTTTGGAAAAATAGAAAATGGGTTTAGATGCTGTACTATCCTTTTCTTTTGGAGCCAAAGAAGTGAGTCTTAGATGCTGGTAGGTGGGCTCAATTTATAAAAAATTGAGTTCATTGCTTTTACTAAAGACCATTAATAGCCAAAGGTTAAAAAGCAATGCAAGATGAATTTTTTCTCTTAAAGCCTAAGAAACCGTTAAAATCAAAACTCATGAAGGTGACTTAATGACAAATGGCTAGAAAATGTGAGATGAAATATTTTTTAGACTTAATACCACGAATTTTTTAGTCATCACAAAATTATTCACTTCTGGTCATTGTTGCTTAAATACACGAATTGTAGAACCAACATTGAACGTCTCCCATGAATTTATAGAATCTGTGAACCTTCACAATTAATATATCTAAATGGAGAGTGATGCATGTATAGAGTTTTCATTCTATCTTTATTTCATGTTATAAAGATGTTACGGCAGATGAAAAATCACAAGCTTATTTATAGATAAGCCAAGATCCTTATCCATAATCTAAGGTAATTGCTTCCTTAATTCCATCAACCAAGACAACTTTACAACTTTAATAGTACTTAACTTTATTTTAAGTATCCAAAAGTTTTATTTAAATAAAAAAAAATAAAATAAAATAAAAACTCTTTTAATTATAATATATATTATATGGTTAAATACGTACCTTATTCACCTTTATGGTTTAACTTCTTTATTCTTTGCCCCTTATATTTTACTTTTTATCACAGGAGGTACCTCTGGTTTGCATAAAGACGGAGATTGTACATCCGTCTAAATTTCGTTCAAAATTTAACGGAACGCCACGTCAGCATTAATCACAAATTGACACGTGTCCATATAATTAATTTTTTTAAAAAAAATTAAAAACATTAAAAAATATATATTTAATTATATATATTGAAAAAAATAATAATAATAATAAAAAAAAATTGAGGGTGGCCATAGCCACACCGCCTTTGGCCATGGCCACCCCATCTGGTTGGCTTGGGGGTGGCTCGGCCACCCCAAAGGAGTCAAAGGGGATGGTCGAAACCACCCCCAAAGGGTTGAAGGTCTGCCTCAATCTTTCCCTTTTTGCATCGCAATTATTGCTATTATTACTAATCATTTTAACACCTTAAAACTCTTTTTTTTTTTAATTTTTTTTTTTTTAAATAATAATAATAATTATCAAGTTATATATCATGATTGACTTTGTGTAAATATAAAAATATGTAGATCCACACACATGCATGTAATTAAAAGACTATAATATTATCGCCAATAAGTAACTTGATCGACTAGAGACCTTAAAGTGATAATTTGGAGGGCATATATATTCTTCCTTTGTCAATGCCAGTGTGTGCATGACGTGTGTGAGGCTTTTGATCATAATACATTAATGTAAATGATATGGACTCGAATCTCGATCTTGTGTGCATGAGATGGAATAATCAAAGAGCACCTTTCATAATGTAAATGATCATATAGATGGACTCTAATTGTGTGAACAATACAACGAAAGTCCATAACATTTACTAAAGATGTTCAAACGTCTTCCTCCCTTCAACTGCATGATATATAATGTATGTCTGCACAAGCTTTTGATCATGATTGTTCAATGCATGGATGAGTGTATGAATCCAATAGTAGGGATCGAACTAACTAATATGTCACACTAATAAAATAATCTCAAAATTATACTAATTCAAATTATTGGTATTGTATTATTGATTGCAATTCGAAGAACATGAAGGGTCTAAATCAATCAAACAATAAGGAAGCTACCAACAATCTAATCCAATATGAGTGAAGGACCACACGACGGAAACCCCAAAAATCTTTTAAATTAAATTCCTTTCGATAAGTCTTCAACTACTAAGTTCATTTTCTGGGACACCAACCACGATGTTGTC
>NC_081546.1:28901364-28905687 GCF_901000735.1 Corylus avellana
AGTTTGGCAAGAAAACCCATGGACCATTAAAATGGTTGACCTGAAAATTATGTGAACTGGATCTAACCCGATGGATTAGGTTGACAAATTTGGACCAATTTGGAGAGGCTTGACCCAGTGACCCAGTTTAGGAACAGGTATTGGACCGGGTTGGGGAGATCCTATTTGAGCCTGATGAACCTGTTGGAACCGGTTTTGAATCAGGTTGAAGAGAGCTTGACCCGATGACCCGGTATTGGACCGGGTTGTGGAGATCCGATTTTAGCCCGATGACCCAGTTGGAACTGGTTTTGGATCGGGTCAAAAATGGTTGGATCCAGATCATATTGATTTTTTTTTTTTTTTTTCAAAGCTGACACGTGGCAGAGAAACATGGGCTGACTTGGCGGCACCTCTAGAGGACACGTGGCTACTAAGGAGAGAGGAGAAGTGCTAGCGCATGTGATGCACGCGCCATGAATGGTGGCCACGTGAGGCGCGTGTGCCGCACGCGCTAGGAGGGTTGATTGGCTCGTGCCACTTGTGGGAGCGTGAAGCCTAGGCACAAAAGTCCTTGCCGGAGCATGGAGGCGCGTTGATACTCCAATGGCAGCGATCTCGTTGGTTATGGGATCACCGGCGATGGATCTACCAAACGGAGCAAGAACCACGAAGATTTGACATGGGTGGAGGCGCGTGGAGGAGCGGTAGCCGCGCGTGAAGGCACGTTGGAGAGACGGCAGTTTCTGAAGGTGGAGCGTGGAGGCACGTGCAATGCTGGAATAGGTTGAGATTGCACAGATCCACCATTTTGGGGCCGAGACACCACTTTTGGTGGTTATTTGGCCGAGAGGAGTCACGGTGGCGGCACGATTGGCTTGGGTAGAAACTGCTGAAGGAGCGTGTTGGAGCTCGGAGGGTCGATGGCGGCGAATTTTCCACAAATCTGTAGATTTAAAGTAGTGGAAGAGATTTTGAGCAGAAAATCGCTTGGCAACGCGCCAATGACCGGAATTGGGAGGTCGCCGGAGGGAGTGCCGAAAAACGTCAAAGACATTTATTGAAGGCCACAGAAGGTAGCTCTGATACCATGTTGGAATAATGAAGAGATATAGAAGAGCGAAAGTACAAAATGGACTACATTGTATTGATATTCTATTATAATAATGAATACAGAGGCCTCTATTTATAGAAAGGCAAGTAACCTAGTAGATTAAAGAAAGGTAAACCTAGTAGACTAATAATACCTAAGGAAGTAAATAACAAGTAAATTACCCTAACATAATATTTTTAACGTGATCTATACGTAGCTTCATTCCATCCCATTAGTAATAGTAGTAGGTAATTAATTAAATCCAAGCCGGATAGAAACTTTTTACAAATTGGTTTTTGAAAGGAAATTTCTATCCAAACCATTATTATTATTATTATTATTATTATTATTATTATTATTATTTAGAAATGTTATATTTTTCAATTTTTTTTTTCAAAAGTTGGCTTCCAATTGATGTGTTACCATTCTATAAGTTGGTGACACATTTCTTAAAATAATATATTTCGTATGATGATAACACATCATTTGGGAACCCACTTTTATAGAAAAAAAAATTTAAAAAATGTATCACTTCTCTATTCTTTTAAGGGGCTAGCTAGCTACATTGTCACGACGCATGCATCACGTGCATGAGTCATAATAAATGAAAGCTTTCATATTGTAAAATGATATCGACAATACAACACAAAAGTCCATAACATTTGCAATGCTTGATTACTGAACATGTTGACACTTCTTTCTCCCTTAATCGATCAATTGTGTTATAGCTATGAGCTCGTATGTGTCGGTCCAAGCTTTTGGTTGTTAGGGCTTTTCCTTGAATGAGTCCAACTATACAGTAAGCAGAGGCTAGAGGGCTTATACGTGAAGATATTACATCCAGGAAGTTGCCTTCCACAATAATGTTATTATACAAATCAATCTATGGTGGTTGCTTCCTTAATTGGTTGCCAAGAGAGCAACCTTAGCTTCCTCAACAGGGCACTATAACTAGGAGAAAATTTAAATATTAAAGTATTATTAATATTAATACTTAGGCCATTAATATAATTTATCATTACAAACTACAAAGTCTGATTCCTCTTGCATGGGCAATTTATTCGTGCATAAATGCCAACGTTCGTCCTCTCTTGAGATCTGCAAATTAATTAAGGCACAACAAAGATGGTGAAATGGATATAGAATCATGCTGGCTGGCCACGGGAAATTTGAGAAGAGAGGGCATATATAGGTGGATATAGCTTTTCCTTTTCCCTTTTTATTACTCTTTTTTTGACCCTCTTAATTTGGAGATAATTATATTATTGTTTCTTAGATAATAATACGTGTTATGAATGCAATAAAATTACGTATAAGATGGTGGGTTTGAACTTCAAACTATCCTAGGGTACATGTATGTCAATAAAGAGTATTGTATTAATCCCTTGGCAAATATTTCACGAGTTGTGCATCACATGCAAGAGGCATTTGATGATGATGCATAATAAATGATATGGTCTCTTGTGTGTTGAAACCAAAACATATATATAGTCCTAGCTAGCTTGCATGAGATAGAATACTCATGAAGGAGTACATACCTTTCATATTGTAAATTAATGATATCGACATCACATACAACAAATTAAACTCCATAACATTTGCAATGCTTCATAACTAAATACTAAAGATGTTGAAACATCTTCCTCCATTTAATTGCATTTTTTTATTTTTATGTCCATATGCATGACAAGCTTTCGGTTGTTAAATACACATGGATGATTGAATGAGTCTAAATACATAGTAGGTGTTATAATCAGTTGGCAAGCCCAACTATATGCAGTTCAACGTTACTCCATAGCTATGTCTTATAACAACACACTAAATGTATGAACGTTTTCATATGATGTTTTGTGTATGCAAAAAGAGATGGTTGGGCCCAGAATTCGGTGTTCGTCTGTGCGCGTGAAATAACGTTGCAAAACAGCGTGGGAAAATGCAACACTCTCTCTCTCTCTGATTTTGCTATGTGGAGTGGCACTTGACTCTGATATTGTCAGTGGCAAAGCCATGATTTTGTTCAGAGAGTCAAGATTAGAAAATATATTCATAAAAAATATTAAAGTATATAACTTAAAAAATAAATATACAATTCAATGAAACATATAAATCTAACTTACAACTTAACCACGACTTCAGATATTTGCTCTCCTTAGAAGTCAGAACCCAAACAGTAGCTTCCGGTTTTTCTTTCTATAAACAGTGTAATTATTGTTTGTCATCTCTGGCTCCCCACATTTATTAAATGGCTCGTTTAAGCTTTCAATTTTAAGCGTTTGGTGTGACGGAGAATAAGGGTTGCTATGTCGCGTTACTCAGCGTTTTGGTTAAGTTCGTAAATGACAATTGGTTATGCAACAGAAGCGTTTTAGTTTGGTTTCATAAATTTTCAATTTCTCATCTTTATTTAAACGAAGAGTTTTGATGTTATTTGAAAGAGCGTTTTGGTCACAAACGAGTCTCCATCGTCTTCATGATTTTTATGAAAAATGAAAGTAATTAAGGTTGTTCATGAAAAATAGAATGAAATAATTGATTAATTTACAAGTCACAATGATTAGAGACAATTATGAAATTATGTTTCCAAGTTAAATTTCTTATCATTCGTTATAAGTTCCAGAAAAAAATGTTTCTAAATGATTTATTATGACTTGTTCTGCATGTAAATATTTCTGCATATGTTTTGTATCTACTTACTGCAAGTGTTATAAACATTTTTAGAGACATTCTTGAATATGGCCGGCCCCCTTCGGCTCATAGATATTTTGAGATGTACAAAATTGTGAACTCTAGTATTATTGTATTCAAGTTTATGACTAAATGAAAAGTTTTTAATTCTCCTGCATTAATTTTATTTTCATGGGAATTGTTTTTTGAAACTTAATATTATGCTCATGTACGCTTGGTTTCGCTTCCTATTAATTGACCCAAATTCCGGCGTGACATGTTCTCTTGGTAAAAACTCGCCATTTAAAACAAAAAAAGAAGAAAAAAACTTTTTGGAAGTCTTAAAGGAATCATAATAAATCAAATTTTCTTAAATTTCAACTTAAGTTTTATATATATGCTATTGGTGTGGCCGGACCACCCCTATGGGCCATGAGGTGGCTTCGGCCACCCCATGCGAACGGGAGTGGTCCGGCCACTCCCTATAGGGTTGTTGGCCACCCCTTAGTTTTTTTAAAATAATTTTTAATTTTTTATCATTTTAATTTTTTAATTATTTTTAAAGTATAAATAATATTTTTTTATTA
>NC_081546.1:28905787-28905984 GCF_901000735.1 Corylus avellana
TCTCTCTGCATGTAGGCTTCTATTCTTCTAATTTTTTTTTCCTTTTCTTTTTCCTCCTCCAAGTTCCAACACACCGTAGAGTGCACGTACAGTACCCTGCAATTTTTTTTCCTTCTCTCTCTGCACGCTAGCTTCTAGCTATCTTCTTCATTTTATTTTATTTTTTAATTCCTGACGTGCTGAAACTCGCACGTCAG
>NC_081546.1:28906575-28909748 GCF_901000735.1 Corylus avellana
TTGAACTTCAAACTATCATAGAGTAGATGTCAATAAAGAGTATTGTATTAATCCTTTGGCAATTCCATGACGTGTGCATCACTGTGCAAGAGGCATTTGATGACGATGCATGCACAATAAATGATATGGGCTCTCTTGTGTTTGAAACGGTAAACTATAGGCGTAGCTTGCATGAGATGGAATAATCAAGGAGTATCTTTCATATTGTAAATTAATGATATCGACCGATGTGTGGACAATACAACAAAAGTCTATAACATTTGCATCGCTTCATTAATTACTAAAGATATGACATGTCGAAACCCTTCAATTGCATATGATAGCTAGTAGTATATTTCCGGTCAAGCTTTTGGTTGTTACAGCTTTTCATTATTAAATACGTATGGATGATTGAATGAGTCCAAATATATATATGCAGTTGAACATTACTCCACACCATTAACAACACAAGCACTTATATGTATGAACGTTTTCATATGATATTTAAATTTGTGCAATTAAATGTGGATTTGTCTATCTCTTATACGAAGATGGATAAGAGATGGGTAAAACTAAAAACCAAACACTTCTCATATAATAGAGCTCCTTGTTGGGTCCACAATGTCTCATAGCCCCCTATATTATGTTGGTTGAATTCAAGACTTTTGTCTCTGATATCATGTTAAATTACCATTTGTGTTAAAAGTTAACTTAAACTAATAGAAATAGGTAAATTTAATCACTTAATCATTTCTTTAATAGTTGGATCAAGCTTATCTTGGTTGTATCTCACTCAAAAGAAGAAGAAAAGAATTCATATTATCATTTATTAAGAAAAATTTGAGAATCTTTGTGAGGATTTAATTTTCTTTTAGAAATTGCATAGATTCCTTCTAATAGACCAAATCATATATAGGAAATACTCCATTTGATCATCAGCCCACAGTATGGTGGAGGAATATTAATTACGTAGAGGTCTACTTTGAAGTGTATTAAAATGAACAAATTGAACAAAAATGACAGCATACATCTATCACAACACTTTTTTATTTTTTTTGCAATTGTCACTTGCTTCAAATTCATCTAGCCTTTTGATAAAAGCACTTCATTCAACAAATTACACTTTGTCTCCCCAAACGACACACAACTCACAAAAACTCAAACATACAAACAACAAATATTTCAAGTTAATTCATGTGTCAGATTTGGCCGTTAGTTTAGATGGGCAACGTCACGTGTGGCTAGCATATGCATGCGTCTAAGCCATTTTTGTTTTATTATTATGCCCGTCTTTTGTATGGAAGCGAACTGTTTTAGTGATGGAGAATCTAGAGATTAAAAAGAGAAGAAAAGAAGCTAACGCAAAAGTAAGTCACCTGGCCGCCCCTTCAATTATGTTAGACGGGTGTTGCACGACAACCCCTTTAAACAGATGTGGGTGACCGTAGAGTCGTCCACTCTGTTTTGTTAGCAGCAGCAACCCCTTTTGAGTCTTTTTTATTATTATTATTTGTTGTGTTTTTCTCGCTATTTCTAAAACCGTTTATTAACATATAAAATGGGGGTAAATTAGTCATGCAAAAAAGAGTCAAACGCACTTGCTATGCACATGTAACATTTTTCATTCAAACTAACGGATAAATCTGACACGAGAAGAAACTCGAAATAATTAATTAGTAGCTTCTAGGTTTGAGTTGAAATGAGTTGTAATTTAAAGGTGAAAGTGCAATTAGAATAATGGTTACCCGATCTATTACAATTGAAAAGTACGTATAAGATGGGGGATTTAGACCTCAAACTCAGAGAGATTTCAAAATAATTAATTAGTAGCTTCTAGGTTTGAGTTGAAATGAGTTGTAATTTAAAGGTGAAAGTGCAATTAGAATAATGGTTACCCGATCTATTACAATTGAAAAGTACGTATAAGATGGGGGATTTAGACCTCAAACTCAGAGAGATTTCAAAATAATTAATTAGTAGCTTCTAGGTTTGAGTTGAAATGAGTTGTAATTTAAAGGTGAAAGTGCAATTAGAATAATGGTTACCCGATCTATTACAATTGAAAAGTACGTATAAGATGGGGGATTTAGACCTCAAACTCAGAGAGATTTCAAAATAATTGATTGTATAGGCAAGCAGAAAAATGTATGGCTGACAGACCCTTCCTTTGTCAATACCCTAGTGTGTGCATGACGTGTGAGGCTATTGATCATGATACATTGTAAATGATATGGACAACTCTTATGTGCATGAGATGGAGTATTAATCAAAGAGTAGCTCTCTCATATTGTAAATGATATGGACTCTAATTGTGTGAACAATACAATGAAAGTCCATAGCATTTACAATGCTTCATTACTAAATATGTTCAAACGTCTTCCTCCTTCAACTGTATGATAATGTATGTCTGCTTACGATGTTTTAATTATTAAATACATGGATGATGATTGAAATGATCCAAATATTGGGTATGGAACTTATGTCATATATACTAATGAAAGAAATCTCCAAAATATACCGAGTAACTTTTCTACATTCAAATTAATTGTTATGTATATTATTGATTTTAATTCCAAGAACATGCAGTGTCTAAATCAATTAAATAAATGATCCTATAGAATTAATCAAACAAGGAAACTACCGACAATCTATCCAATATCATTGAAGGAGCACACGATGGTAATCCCAAAAATATTTTAAATTAAATTCCTTTTGACAATTAATCTATGTTCATTTTCTGGGACACCAACCACACATGATGTTGTCAGCTTTATCTACCATTAACTTCAACAGTCATGGGATGAAGAGATCCAACAAAAGATCATTTGGCTGATTCTGAGGCCGTGCTTTCTAACTTGGAGTTGTGGCATAAAACATTCGGAAAGAAGAAAAATGGATAACCAAATGCTGCTAAAACAAATGCCCATTTGCAATTTCTTCAAAAAGAACACGATCTTCGATCTCAGCTCGATCGGTTAATTACTGTTATCTTTCTTTTAATCTATAATTTTCCTATATATCCTTTTTGACCATTTGATCTGTAACGTAGCTTCCTTCCATCCCATTAGTGGTAGGTAATTAAACCCAAGCCGGATAGAAACTTTTTACAAATTGGTTTTTTG
This sequence comes from Corylus avellana, assembly GCF_901000735.1. Taxonomy (NCBI): domain Eukaryota; kingdom Viridiplantae; phylum Streptophyta; class Magnoliopsida; order Fagales; family Betulaceae; genus Corylus; species Corylus avellana. The sequence continues at coordinate 28,909,677 of NC_081546.1, forward strand.
AAGGAAATTTCTATCCAAACCATGCATTATTTTTTTGTGAATTGCTATACTTTTCAATTTTTTTTTTTCTTT
>NC_081546.1:28909848-28925498 GCF_901000735.1 Corylus avellana
ATTGAAGGGAGGAAGATGTTTCGACATCTTTAGTAATGAAGTGATGCAAATGTTATGGACTTTTGTTATATTGTCCACACAACGGTCAATATCATTTATAATATGAAAGCTCAGGATCGGCTCGTATATACTCGGCTTGTGCTCGACTCGATTATTAAATGAAACGTTTAGTGAACATAAATACTGGCTCGAATATTAAATGAAGCAAGCTCAGCTCGACTAAGTTAGACTTGTGAGCAGCTCGTATAAGGCTCAAATTGATAGTTGTTCACATAGTTGCTTATATTAATATTAAAAATTGATGATTTTTTTTTCCTAATAGCATCATTTTATTATAAAATGATGCATATCCTCTCTCTTCGAAACCAAGTGTGTTACTGTCTTGACTCAGGCTCCATACTCGGCTAGCCAGATTAAGCAAATGCTCATATCCAAGTTAGCTTCTTGAGCAATTTAAGAGTACTTTAAGTTTGAATTTATAATAAAAAAATAAATTAAATATAAGAGCCAGCTCGCAAGCTGGCTCGGGCTTGGCTCGATTTATTATGAGCTCGAGCTTGGCTCGATTTTTTGGCTCATCCTTGAGCTCAAGTTCGAGTAAAATTTAAATGAGGCAAGCCCAAACAAGGGAACCTCGCTCAAGCTCGGCTCGTTTACACACCTAGATGCACACGTCACTACAAAAAAAGATCCAAATAGTGACGCCTTAATAGGTACGTTTTTTACCAAAAAAAAATGTTACTTTTTAAAAGGTAACGCTTAGAACGCGATGCTTCAACAACGTCAAAATATAGGGTGTCGCAAAATCTAAAATATGGACGGTTACTGTTCAAATGTCCCTAGTTAAGGGCGTTTTTGTGAAAGATGTCACCTTATAGGAGACGTGGTACTGTTCACACGTCCCCTTTTATAAGGTGACGTCTAACTATTTACATGCCTTTTAAAAGGTGACATCAATACAGTGCAATGTCACCTTTTAAAAGGTGACGTTGCACTATTCAAACGTCACATTTTCATTTATAAAATAAAATAAAAATAATTTATATCAAAAAATATTTATATATACTGATAAAAAGAAGAAATAAATAAATAAAATTTCAAAATAATTTTCTTTAAAAAAAAAAGTATCACAACTTGTGCCTTTTTGTAAAAGGTGGGGCGTTATAATATCGTTTTTTCATATATTATTAAGGTTCTTTGTGATATGAATAATTAGGGAAGGAATTAGAAGTTCAATTTTAGAGACAGACTGCATATAAAAAATTCTAGAGGTCAAAATAAGAAGAAAATTTTTTTTACTTAATTGAACCTTGTTTCTATCATTCACTTTACATTTCAATTAAATATCTCACATCTTGATTAAATGATTAAATTTATTACTTCTTATCAACTTAAATTTTTTAGATAAATGGTGATTTGATATTAAATGCCTCAACCTCACCACATAGCTAGAGAGAGAGAGACTTTTCGCACGCTGTTGTTATATCTAGTTGGGCTTGCCAATTGATGGGTGTCCCCTCATTACTGCAATTACTATAGATATATATTGACTCATTCAATCTTCAAAAGCTTTAACAACCAAAAGTTTGGGCGGACATATATATATATATATATTAGCTATCATGCAATTGAAGGGGGAAGATGTTTCAACATCTTAATTAATAATGAATTAAGCATTTGCAAATGTTATGGAGTACTCCACACAACAGTCGGATATCATTTAGGGTATGAAAAGTACTTCTTTCATCATTCCATTTCATGCATTAATGACAATGTTATGTTATGGACAACAATTTTTTGTTTCAACGTACAAGAGCTAGCCCATATCATTTATTTTGCATAATCATCAAATTAATTAATGCCCCTTGCACGTAATGCACACGTCCTACGTGGAATTGCCAAAGGAACTTAAGACGATAACCTGCGTGTGGCTCACTTCCATTGTAATTAATGATTGGGACTCTTGTGTATGACATGCAAAGAGTAGCACCTCTCATAATGGACCCTAGCTTGTACGTGTGAACTATATATACAGCAAAAGTTCACGATATTTATTATTATTATTTTTACATGTCCGCACAAGACGGGAAGAGAGATTTAAACTATTGACCTCCACTTCATAAGGTGTGGTCTCCATCCGATTAAACTACCATTTGAAGATCACAGCATTTACTAAAGATATTCAAATGTCTTCCTCCTTCAACTACATGATAATGTTTGCGCGCACAAGAGAGTTGTTATAAGTTTTGATTAATAAATACATGGATGATTTATTAATGAATCTTAGAATATATGGAAAAAATATATTTTCTATATTTGATTGATATCATAATATTCTTTATTTAGGAGTTAATAGTAATCAAATCTTGTAAATGTAACCAAATTTTGGGTGATAAGAAAGTAACCTAATAGTAATTAATATGAAGGACTACAGAGACCTCTATTTATTGAGAGGTTATGAGTGATAAGCAAATAACATAATAGACTAAGGAAAGATAAACCTAGTAGACCTATAATACTTAAGGAAGTAAATAACCCTAACATAATATTCTTAACATTCCCCCATCAAACTCAAGATGTAAGCTTGAGTTTGGGTAAAAGAAAGGGAAAGAAAGAGTTGAATTCGCCGAAAAAGCTGCTTGTGCCAAAAGAGTTGCCGAAGCAATGCCATAAAAGTTAGCAGAGACCGGTGGATTCTACTTGAATTGAGCTATGCATTTAAGCTGGAGCTTGGTTCACTTGGTGGTAATTTGACTTGAAAACCATATACTAGTAATGAAATAGCTGGCCTCGTCGGCTAAACTGAGAGAAAGTTATCTCTCCTAGTCGACTGAGCTAAGGGGGCCATCTCGCCTGGTCGGTTGAGCTAAGTAGAGAGAAAAAAGGCCGGTTGAAGAGGCTAATCATGCCTGAAACTCTTGGACCATTAAAAGGTCTGACCCAAAAAATTACGATTAATAATGGATCAATGGCCTAGGAGAGGCTGCAGTATCTGGTGATGGCTGCGGTTGAGAAGGCATAAGTGGGTCCGTTAAAGGAGGCTTCTTTGGCCCAAAAACCCTGGACCGGAGGAAAGATTGGTCAGACCCAAGAATGCCCACCGCAAGAAGATTGAGCTGGGTTGAACTACGCTGAAAAAAAAAAAAAAAAAAAAAAAAAGGCTGTGGAACCGAATTCAACAATGCATGAACCGACTTAAAGCACATAAAACAAATGCCTAAATTTGGAGAAGAATCTTGTTTTTTGCCATATAGAGATGCCAAAGGCAAAAATTGACCACAAATTTGAAATCAAGATGAAAAATTGTTTGGGAAACACCTGGTCAACTTTGAGAGTGGTCAAAGTCAATGGTCAACGCTAGAGAAGTCAAAGTCAAAAGTCAAGGAGATGATGTGGCAGATGACCTGACGTGTGAGTAGGGCTGACGTGTCATAGTGAGATGATGTGGCAGAGTGTTGACGTCGCATAGGTGATGACATGGCACAGGGCTGACGTGATGATGTGGCTCGTTGAGAGATTGACACGTGGCTGGTAGCAATAAGGGAAATCCTCTGGCGTTTGTGGTGCACTCGCGGTAGAGGTCGGCGGCGCCTGGGCGCGTGAAGGCCACTCGCAGTCACTTTGACAAGCGCATCAGGGCTCCGATGGCGGTGTTCTTGCTGAGATCTGACCGGCGACGCCAGATCTGTAATACAGATAGGCAACCTTCCTTATTAGGCCGACATGGCCATTTTTGCATTTCTTAAAAACTCTGGTGTAGGTTGGCTTCCAAAAAGATGTTGTGGGCTCAATCCTATGGCCACAAGCAAAGGCCAAGGACATGGAGTCGAGAGGGGTCACCTACCAAAAATTTTACATACCCCATTCGAACTCTTCCAGATTAATGCCCCCCCTCAAGCCACTTATTAGGAGAAAGGTGTTTCCAGAACAATTGAGATTAGACTACACACTCACAAGTCAGAAGTACTCACAAGTCATGCTAACTTTCTATATTTGATTTTCTGATTTTCTTGTTTTAGAAATTTTAGGTTAGAAGTGAAGAAGGAAGACCATGGAGACTCGTTTGTGACCAAAATGCTCGTTCAAATAACTTCAAAACACTCTGTTTAAATAAAGATGAGAAATTGAAAATTTATGAAACCAAACTAAAACGCTTTTGCTGCGTAACCAATTGTCATTTACGAACTTAACCAAAACGCTGAGTAAAGCGAGATAGCAACCCTTATTCTCCGTCACACCAAACGCTTAAAATTGAAAGCCTAAATGAGCCGTTTAATAAATGTGAGTTGCCAAAGATGACAAACAATAATTACATCGTTTATAGAAAGAATGTACATTGGAAACTGGAAGCTACTATTTGGGTTCTGACTTCTAAGGAGAGCATATCTATGAAGTCATGGTTGAATTGTAAGTTACATTTATATGTGTGTTGAATTGTATATTTATTTTGTTAGTTATATTCTTTAATATTTTTCGTTAAATCTTGACTCTCTGAACAAAATTTTGGCTTTGCCACCGACAATATTACAGTCAACTACCTCTCCACACGGAAAAATCAGAGAGAGAGAGAGAGAGAGTTGCATTTTCCCACGCTGTTTTGCAACGTTTTTTCACACACAGACGGACACCGAACGCTGGGCCCAACCATCTCTTTTTACATACACAAAACATCATACGAAAATGTAGGGCTGGCAAAACAGATACCTAAGATGACCCATTGACGACCCGTTTATCCTATGCATTTTTTTATTTTTATAATAAGGTTTATATAATTGCGTTATAAAAAATAGTTACATGCATAGAATAAACAGATACCTATTTATTTGCCAAGTACCTGTTTTGCCAGCCCTACAAAAATGTTCATACATTTAGTGTATTGTTAATGTTGTGGCCAGTGACAGAGGGAGGGGGGAACCGACATAGGCCATGGCTCCCCCCCAAATAAGGAAAAAAAATTTATAAGTAAAAAAATAATAATAATAAAATAAAATAAAATAAAATTTTAATTTGTCATTTGGTCCCTATCAAAAATAATTTTGGCCCTATTTTTTAAATTTTTTTTGACCATATTCTTAAATTTTTTGGGCCATACCAGCCTATTAATTTTTTTTTTTTTATTATTTTTTTTTTTGGCCCTTTCGCCTTACCCATGCAAAACTTGCATTTCAAAATTTATAGAATCATATTCACTTGTTTTGTGGTTTGGGAAATTGGAGTAAATGGGCACACACATGGCAAGAGTGGACAGCAACTTTTTATTGTCTATTTTTTCAAGTTTCAATTTTCTTGTCTCTTGCCAGACTTGCCATGCATTGTGTGTGTGGGTGTGAGAATTTAAGGCTCCATTTCTTTCGCTGTAAAATGGTTTCCAAAAAATAATTTTTGCATTTTACGGTGTCTACAGCGACGTAAAGTAGTGGTCAACAGAAAGTATTTTCCTTTTAACAAAAAATTCTTCTTTAATTTTTGGAAAATTGTTTATGGTTTTGAAAACCGTAAACCATTTACCAACTTTGAGCATCTCATTCTCAAATCGATGGACCTGCCCAGAACCCCGCCGGGACTTGATTGGGACTTGCTTGGGACCCCATCGGGACCTACCCGGGATCCGACTTGAGCTTAACGGGACCCGCCCGAAGCTGGTCGAGATTTGACCAAGACTCGCCTAGGACCCGCCCGAGACATGACCAGGACTCGCCTGGGACTTGACTGAAACCCAACTGGACCCGCCTGGGACCCCACCAAGATCTGCTTGAGACCCACCTGGGACTTGACCGGGACTCGCCTAGGACCCGCCCGAAACTTGACTAACACCCAACCGGACCTGGCTGGGACTTCATCAAGACCCGCCTGACACTCGCCCGAGACTTGATTGGGACCCGCTCGAGACTCCCCGGGACCCACTCAGGACTTGTCGGAAAATATTTTTCGACTTTTCATAGGAAAACATTTTTCCTTGAAAATGATTTCTTAGAAAACATTTTCCGATATTTGGCATGTACAGAAAATCAGGCAGATCTCGGTCGGGTCCCCGACTTCGGAAGATGTTTTTAGTAAAAAACATTTTCCTAGAAAACATTTTCAGCAAAAGACATTTTCCGGTATTTTGTGTGTACGCAAAATCATATTAAATACTAAATTGCGAAAATGTTCCTGTCTTGTCTTGGGCGGGTCCTGCCAGTGTTTCGGGTTGATCCCGACGGGGTCCTGATACGGTCTAGGTGGGGTCTAAGTGGGTCCCGGGTGAGTCTCAATGGGGTCCTTGCAGGACTCGGTTTGAACACCTCTAAGACTTGGTTGTGACATTTTTGTAATTTAGAGTTTAATATGATTTAATGAAAAAATATATATACAAAAATATTAAAAAAAAAAAAAAGGATTGCTGTGCTCGTGGTAAAAGCCGTAAAATGTTTTCAGTATAAAACATTTTTTGGGAAAATAACTTTCTTGAAAATATTTTCTGACGGAAACCATTTTACATCGAAAGTGGGGACAGTGAGAATTATAGTTATTTAGTTGTTATTTAATAAGTATAGTTATTTAATTGTAAACTTCAATATTTTTTAATTTTTATTCGATAATTATAGTTTGAGCTAGTCAATATATATGTATTTTTTTTTTAATAAAAAAATTATAAAGAACCAAAAAAAAAAAAAAAATTGTTTGCCCCCTCCCATAGAATTTCTTGGCTCCGTCCCAGGCTGTGGAGTAATGTTCAACTGCATATAGCTGGGCTTGCCAATTGATTATAACACATACTATGTATTTGGACTCATTCAATCATGCATCCATGTGTATTTAACAACCAAAAGCTCTAACAACCTAAAGCTTGTCGTGCATGCTGACATAAAAAAAAATGCAATTAAAGGGAGGAAAATGTTTCAACATCTTTAGTATTTAGTAATGAAGCATTGCAAATGTTAAGGACTTTTGTTGTATGTGTTGTCGATATCATTAATTTACAATATGAAAGGTACGTACTCCTTCATATGTGTTGTTAAAGTAGTGGAGTAAATGTTCAACTGCATATAACTAGCTAGGCTTGCCAAGTACTGATTATAACACCTACTTACTATATTTATGAACTCATTCAATGAAAAGCTCTAACAACCAAAAGCTTGGACGGACATAAACGAGCTCATTGCTATCATGCAATTGATCGATCAAGGGACGAAGAAGTTTCAACATGTTCAGTAATGAAACATTGCAAATTTTATGGACTTTTGTGTTGTATTGTCGATATCATTTTACAATATTAAAAGCTTTCATTTATTATGACTCATGCACGTGATGCACGCGTCGTGACAATGTGGCTAGCTAGCCCCCTTAAAAGAATTAATAATTCCCTAAAAAAAAAAAAGAATTAATAATGGTTTGGATAGAAATTTCCTTTTAAAAACCATTTGTAAGAACTACTAATGGGATGGAATGAAGCTACGTACGTACATGCAGATCAAATGGTTAAAAATGTATATATAGGAATATTATTGATTAATTGGTTATATCGTGTTCTTTTTGAAGAAATTTCAAATGGGCATTTTTTTTAGCAGCATTTGGTTATCCATTTTCCTGCTTTCCGAATGTTTTATATATGCCACAACTCCAAGTCAGAAAGCACGGCCACAGAATCAGCCAAATGATCTGTTGCTGGATCTCTTCATCCCATGACTGTTGGAGTTAATGGTAGATAAAGACATGCAACATCATGGTTGGTATCCCAGAAAATGAACATGGTAGTTGTAGTAGATTAATAGTCAAAAGGAATTTAACTTAAAATATTTTTGGGGTTACCATTGTGTGCACCTTCAATCATATTGGATAGATTGTTTAATTTAATTTAATTGATTTAGACCCTGGCCTGATCTTGGAATTAAAATCAATAATACATTACAATTGATTTGAATGTAGAAAAGTTACTCGGTATATTTTAGAGATTTCTTTCATTAGTGTGACATAAGTCACATACCCATTGGGCTCATTTCAGTCATCATCCATGTATTTAAGGATCAAAACCTCTTAAGCAGACATACATTATCATACAGTTGAAGGAGGTAGACGTTTGAACATATTTAGTAATGAAGCATTGTAAATGCTATGGACTTACGTTGTATTGTTCACACAATCAGAGTCCATATCATTTACAATATGAGAGCTACTCTTTGATTTTTCCATCTCATGGTCCATATCATTTACAAGGCATCATGATCAAAAGCCTCACACGTCGTGCATACACTATGGTACTGACAAATTAAGGAAGGGTCTGTACGTCAGCCATGATGAATCATCCATGTGTATTTAACAACCAAAAGCTTGTCATGCATGCGGACATAAAAAAACATGCAATTAAAGGGAGGAAGATGTTTCAACATCTTCAGTATTTAATAATGAAGCATTGTAAATGTTATGGACCTTTGTTGTATGTGTTGTCGATATCATTAATTTACAATATGAAAGGTATAAAGTACTCCTTCATTCTTGAGTATTCCATCTCATGCAATTTGCTAGGACTATATGTTATCGTTTCAACACACAAGAGCCCATCTCATTTATTATGGATCATCCTCAAATTAAAGATGCGATTACTCTTGATTTAATGATACATATATAATGATATGCAACATCATGCATGCATATGGTAATTGTTGTCCAAGATAAAAACTTTGCATTTATCTTTCTTTGCCATTTTTAGTCATTTAATTAATTTATCTTTGCATCCAAACGAACGTAGTCTCTTCCTACTCAACTTGATGAAATCCAACTTTCTCATGTTGTTTAAGTGCATGTGTTGTTAATGCAGTAATGCAGTGGAGTAAATGTTCAACTGCATTTAGCTGGGCTTGCCAAGTACTGATTATTACACCTACCTACTATATATTTCAACTCATTCAATGAAAATCTCTAACAATCAAACACTTGGATGGACATATACGAGCTCATAACTATCATGCAATTGATTGATCAAGGGATTGAGGAAGAAGTTTCAACATGTTTAGAAATGAAGCATTGCAAATGTTATGGACTTTTGTTGTATTGTTGATATCATTTTACAATATGAAAGCTTTCATTTATATGCCTCATGCATGTGATGCATGCGTCGTGATAGTGTGGCTAGCTAGCCCCTTAAAAGAATAGAGAAGTGATACAATTTTCTCAAATAATGTGTTACCGTCACATGAGATTTATTATTTTATGAAATGTGTCGCCAACTCATTGGATGATGACACATCATTTATGAACCAACTTTTTTTTTAAAAAAAAAAAAAAAAAATTTAATAAGTATAGCAGTTTTAAAAAGAATAATGGTTTGGATAGAAATTTCCTTTTGAAAAACCAATTTGTAAAAACTAAAAAGTTTCTATCCGGCTTGGGTTTAGTTACCTAATACTAATGTGATGGAATGAAGCTATGTATAGATCAAATGGTCAAAAAGGATATATAGGAAAATTATAGATTAAAAGAAAGATAATTAAGTACAGTAATTGACCGATCGTGCTGAGATCGATCGAAGATCCTGTTCTTTTTGAAGAAATTTCAGATGGGCATTTTTTTCTTTTTTAGCAGCATTTGGTTATCCATTTTTCTGCTTTCCGAATATTTTATGCCACAACTCCAAGTTAGAAAGCACGGCCACAGAATCAGCCAAATTAATGATCTTTTGTTGGGCCTCTTCATGCGATGACTGTTGAAGACTTGTCAAAAGGAATTTAATTTAAAAGATTGTTGGAGTTACCATCGTGTGATCCTTCAATCATATTGGATAGATTGTCGGTAGCTTCTTCATTGTTTGATTAGATTTCTATAGAAATTTCTAATGATTTTACTACAGAGATAATAATAGATTAATTTTAGTCCATGCATTTAAGACTGCATCGAGGATAATTTAAAGGAGATGCCAATAATTTTATTTTTTTAATTTTAATTTTTTTAATTTTTTGGGAAAATTACAGTTTACCCTCCCAAAGTTGACAGCGTTTTTTAATTTGAACACCAAAGTTTCAATTTTTGCAATCCACCCCCACAAAGTTTCATTTTTTTGAAATTTGACCAATATTATCCCAAAATTCTCATATTACCCCTAATTTTATTTTATTTTTATTTTTAATTTTTTTTAATGAAAAAATAAATAAATTTGGGGCTACGAAAATGGTCAAATGGCTATAGGGGTGGCTACAGCCACCCTGAATTTTTTCAAAATTTTTTTATAAAAAATAAAAAAATAAAAATTATGGGCAATATGAGAAGTTTTGGATACAATTGGTCAAATTACAAAAATTTGGAACTTTGGGAGGGGGGTGGATAGCAAAAATTGAAACTTTAGTGTTCGAATTGAAAAACGCTGTCAATTTTGAGGGGGTAAACTGTAATTTTTCCTAATTTTTTATTTTTTTATTTTTTTATTTTTTCGGAATTCCTTTTATGCATGTCTATAACAAAATAAAAGAACTTTTGTATTTGAAATGGAAGTTCTTTTTTAAAGATAATTTTATAAACATGTAACTTTTGTATATAGTTATGACTTATGACTTATTATAAAATTAAGTTTAAGACTTGACTGCTTTTATTTTACATGAACATATGTGCGAGCATACACATATAGAAAGATTATATGTATAGTTGTATTTATCTATTTATGTAAATTCAGAGCCGAGAACAAAAAATCTTGGGTCCGCCCCTAACAAAAGGTACTATATATAATAATTTCTTGTTCCAACACGAGTCCCTATCAGTTTTCAAGCCTAATTAATTAATGCTATGTCATGCACGTATAGTGACAAATGACAATGATGTGCTTGTGCAATATATCTTTATTGACATCTCTATATGGGTTTGAAATTCAAATCCATATTTGTATACATACTTTGCATTAGTAAAATATGTTATGATCTAAGAAATGGTCAGATAATTAACTCTAAAAAATAAAAGAAGAAATTAATTTGTATATTCTTAAAAAGATAACATCCTTTTAATTTGGATTTACCTGACCAGTTTTTGTTATTTACATATTTAGATGATATCGTACGTTTAATTAATTTTTCAGTTTCCACCGTCAATGTATTTAACAGTCAAATTAAAGCTCTTAGCTAGGCAGACATACATTATCATGCAGTTGAAGGGAGGAAGGCGTTTGAACATTTTAGCAATGAAGCATTAATTAAAATGCTGTGACTTTCACTGTATTGTTCACATAAGAGTCCACATCGATATCATTTACAATATGCATGAAAGGTACTTGTTAATACAGTTTTTAACACAGTGGATACGCTTTCTTCGGGGTCTTCAATACGTCGTCGTTGTGCACTCCAAATCACTACAAAAAAGCAATATTGTCAAGGGGGTCCCCGGAGAACCGGGGACACTCCGATGCCAAAGTCAGAAAGTTTCTAACTCAATAATATGTGTGAGGATATTTCAGTATTCAAGATCCCTTAGTACCTCGTGTCGGGGCCTATTTATAGGCTCGGAGAGATGAAGTAGACTTGGACTGGATCTTCTTATTTGAATTAGTTTGAGAGTCCAAAGTTGAGATAGAACTCAACAGCTATCATGTAGAAATAAACATTTAACAAATATCGTGTAGAGATAAGTAGGACGTCTTTATTCCAATATTATCCTAATTGGAATATAAGACTATCAATTAATTAAATAGTCCTTGATATTTAATTAATATCTTCATGGGCCTATCCTTGGCCATTGGGCCCAGAATTTGGTGGGCTTGTTGTGTGAATTTATTCCCAACAGTTACTCTCCAATTCCCTTAGCCAAGGTACTTGGGTAATGGAAATTTAATCAAAGCCTTTTGGCGGCTTGTTGTTTGACCTTATCTGAGACTCGTGTCTCCCTAGTGAGTGTGCTTTGAGCTCGTTAGTTGGAGCTTTTCTGCTCTATTTTTGGCATCGCCTGAGTTCCCGGGAGCACCCCCCAGCTCTATCCTTTGCCTCGAGGATTAAACCCATCCAAGTTTCGAGATACCCGGGGATCATGCCCGGGTACCTCTCCAATTCATAAAGATAATCCAAACTTGGACAATAACCTTTAAGCAGTAATTTGTAAGTCTTTCAATAGACTAACCTTTGTTCCCCGTTCACCTTGGGGTGATTCCTTGTTTTGTGACTGGATTGTCTCATGTTGCTTGTTTTTAGCCCAAGGTTGTCTCCTTGTCTTATGGTTGTCGAGAGTACCCTCCAACTAGTTCCTTTGCCCGGGGGCTAAGCTTGTCATATCTGTGAGATACTCGGGGATCATGCCCGGTCATCTCTCAAATGCCCGTTTTTACAAACTAAGCTCTAGACTTGCATAATAATCTTCAATAATAATTCACAAGTCTTTCAACAGACTAACCTTGGTTCCCCGTTTGTCTTGGGGTAGCTCATTGTTTTTTACCGGGTTATCTCCCGTTGATTGTTTTTGCCCAAGGTTGTCTCCTTGTCTTCTTGTTTTTTTACTGGGCTGTCTCCCGTTAATTGTTTTTGCCCAAGGTTTTCTCCTTGTCCTTGTTTATTGCCGGGTTGTCTCCCTATCTTTGTTTTTGCCCAAGGTTTTCTCCTTGTCCTTGGTTTAGAAGGTTGTATCTCTATTCTCGTTTTTGCCCAAGATTTTCTCCTTGTCTCCGGGGTGAATCTTCCTGTTTTTTACCGGGTTGTCTCCCGTTAATTGTTTTTAACCAAGGTTTTCTCCTTGTCTCTGATGGTGACATATCCGGGGGTGACATAACCAGCTCTTCCTTTGCTATATCCGGAAGTGATATACCCGGTTCTTCTTTAAAATATCTAGGGGTGATACACCCGGTTCGTTTTGAAATATCCAGAAGTGATATACCTGGTTCTTCTTTGAAATATCCGGAACTGATATACCCAGTTCTTCCTTTTCCATATTTGGGAATGATATACCCGGTTCTTCTTATTCGAGATAGAGTATCCCAGAATGTAATAATTTGGAATAAGAATTACCTTATTCTCACAACCAATCAAAACCAAATTTGGAATTTAAACCAGAATAGCCTATTCCTAAGCAAAAATAGGAATATAGACTTGAACCAGGATAGCCTATTCTTCAACTAGAATAGGAATATAAACTTAAACCAGAATAGCTTATTCTTAAACTAGAATAGGAATATAAACTTAAATCAGAATAGCCTATTCCTAAACTAGAATAAAAATATATGCTGGATAAGAATTAAACCTATTACCAAACGCCAATTTTCTTCTCCAAATTCCTCCAACGTACAGCCCTTCACATGCTATTATATTTTTTTTATTCTTTTCTTTTTCTCTCTCCTGCGGCCAGCACCTTCTCCTTCTCTTCTTCCTTTCCTTTTTTCTTTCTTTTTCACAGACTCTTCTACGCACAGCAGCGTTTTTCCTTCACAGGTGTTGACAGATCGAAAACCCAGAGACCGCGGTCGGTGATGTTGCGGCTGGAGGTCGGCGATGCGGCAGTCCGGAGGTTGGTGGTGACAGGTGCGAGTTTGGAGGTTCTTTTGGCGAACGGCGGTCTGGTTTGGAGGTGCTGCGGATCATGTTGCGCGCTGGGTCGGAGACCTGCAACAGTGGGTTTCCGGCAGTTTGGGTCACCTGTAGCAGTGGTCCCCGGCAGTCCAGTTTGAAGGTTCGTCGTTGACGGGTCTATGGCAAACAGCAACTTTAAGAACTTGCGGGTCCGACGGTGACTGCCGTGGGCTGATCGTTTGGGCTTCAGTGAACGGTGGATCTGCGATGTAAGAGGCAGATCTGCTATGGCAATGCACACCATGATGAATAAATTTTTTTTATGAGAAACGAACTTGTCGATCCCCACAGACGGCGCCAAACTGTTAGAACAGTTTTCAACACGGTGGATGCACTTTCTTCGAGGTCTTCAATACGTCGTCATTGTGCACTCTAAATCACTACAAAAAAGCAATATTGTCAAGGGGGTCCCCGGGGAACCGGGGACACTCCGATGCCAAAGTCAGAAAGTTTCTAACTCAATAATATGTGTGAGGATATTTCAGTATTCAAGATCCCTTAGTACCTCGTGTCGGGGCCTATTTATAGGCTCGGAGAGATGAAGTAGACTTGGACTGAATCTTCTTATCTGAATTGGTTTGAGAGTCCAGAGTTGAGATAGAACTCAGCAGCTATCATGTAGAGATAAACATTCAACAAATATCGTGTAGAGATAATCTTGAGTAGTCATCTTGTAGAGATAAGTAGGACGTCTTTATTCCAATATTATCCTAATTGGAATATAAGACTATTAATTAATTAAATAGTCCTTGATATTTAATTAATATCTTCATGGGCCTATCCTTGGCCATTGAGCCCAGAATTTGCTGGGTTTGTACTGTGAATTTATTCCCAACAGTACTCATTGGAATTTTCATTTCATTCACACTTTTACAATGCATCTTGATCAAAAGCCACGCATGTTCACATACTTTTCATTTCATGCCTTTCATGCATGGTATATATGTCAGCCAAACATTAATCAGTGTGCCTAGACAATCTATTTTGACACGTGTCTACGAGTCTGAGGTTTAAACTAATCCATTATTACTATTACTATATGTAAAATACACTTTGTCTCTTCAAACTATTATTCCAATTGCACTTACACCTCAAAACTATTTTAAATCTCTAGTTGCACTTATTGCAACTTAGATCTACAAACTACTAAAACTTTCTAAGTTATCTTGTATCAGATTTGACTCTTAGTTTGGATGGAAATGGTCACACCATTACTGATGGTGATAAAACACGAAAGACGAAAAAAAGAAAAAAAAAGAAAAGAAAAAGGGAATTGACGCAAAGGGGTTGTCGCAAAAAAATATACAGTCACTCTCATTTGTTTAAAGAGGTGGTCGTACTGCCTCTTCCTAACATAATAGAGGGTGGCTATGCGGCCACCCTTTATGTCGGTATTTTTGTTTTTTCATAATCTCTATCAGTAAATTAATGAGTTTGCATGCAAAAGCAGGACAAATTAATCATGCAAAAATGGCTAAGGAATGTGCTATTCTCATGTGTGACATTTACTCAGTTTGAGATTTCTTTTATTTCTGGGACATAAGTTCTCTACAATTGGGTTCATTAATTCCATCATCCATGCATGTATTTAGCAATCATAAGCTCTTGGCAGACATACATTATCATGCAATAGAAAGGTGGAATAAAGCGTTTGAACATCTTTATAGTAATGAAGCATTTTAAATGTTATGGACTTTTGTTGTATTGTTCACACAAAGAGTCCATATGATCATTTACAAAATATATGAGAGGCACTCTGTGATTATTCCATCTCATGCACACAAGAGTCCATTTCATTTACAATACACACTACAAAAAAAAAGGGGTTTTCTGACGTGTGCTACAGTGTAATTTTTTTGCCACCTCAGCAATTTTCTGTCGTGTTATATATAAAACGTCAGAAAATTTTTTCCTGACGTGTGAATAGTAACACGTCAGAATTTTCTGACGTGTCTGTTCAGAAACGTCAGAAAATTCTGACGTTTTAAATGTTGGAGCGTCAGAAAAATATTACAAATTTGAAAAATTTAAAAATGATATAATTTCTGACATTGCAAAATTTGCCACGTCAGAAAATTTCTGACGTGGCAGACCGCCACGTCAGAATGCTATATATATGTATATATATATATATATAATCAGATA
>NC_081546.1:28926003-28958218 GCF_901000735.1 Corylus avellana
TCACCATGGTGCAGTGGTGCAGATCTGCACGTACGGCAGCGTGAGGGAGCTGCCGTGCGTGCAGAGGAATTCAAAAGAAAAAAAAAATAATAATTTAATTAATTAATAATTAAAAATTCCAGAAAAAATTAAAAAAAAAAAGTATTTAATTTTTATTTAATTTTTTAATTTTCTGACGTGTTACCCACTAACACGTCAGGAAATTTTCTGACGTGGCATTTTTGACACGTCAGAAAATTTCTGACGTGCCGAAAATGCAACGTCAGAAAAAATTTACTGACGTGTTAGTGGGTAACACGTCAGAATTTTTTGACGTGTTGCCTAGTCACACGTCAGGAAATTTTTTTTCCTGACACCTACGTTTCTGACACTCGACACGCGTCAGAAACGACCCGTCAGAAAAATTTTCTGACGTGTCGGACACTAGAACACGTCAGGAAACTCATGTCAGGAAAAAATGGTTTTTTTGTAGTGACATCGTGATGATCAAAAGCCTCACGCATGCCATGCATGCACACACCGGCATTGCCTAAGGATGAGTATAGATCCATATCCCTATAATTTTTTAAAAAATTGTAAATTCTCAAATTACGAAATTTAAGCTATTTTTAATTAAGTATTGAAATGCCTAAAAAATGATACCTATTAAAAATGTGGCATGCTACAATTAGGAATTGATCGTGTATATTTCACGAGATTCTTACCTTGCTCTGTATGTTATAAAAGATAGTTTGAGCTGAAGACTATCTTTCGGTTTTAAGAAGAATGTGTATCTTCAAAAGTAAAGAATCAGCTTTTTGGGAAGAAAATTATTTGTGGCTACCTCGATAACATGCAAATTTTTTAATATGTGACATTTTTCAATCATTTTAATGCATAGAAATGGCCTAAATTTCATAATTTGATAATCTACAATTTATTTGAAAATGTTGGAGATCCTAATCCACATGTAAGCGATACACACCAATCGGTGTGCCTATACACTTAATCTATTAATTTTACACGGAGCGTAATTTAAATTCCTTATCTTATACGTACTTTAATGCAAGCGTAGCCCCCCAAAATTTCTCTCCAATTCATGAAATTATTCCATTATGACCTAGCTAGTTTTTGCTCTCCAACATATTTATTAGTTTAGACACGGTAAAATGGAATATTAATTTGCTACAATAATTAATAACCTCTAGCTAATTACATGTTGCACATTTAATTATTTTATTCAATCTCTCCTGATCAGAAAGATTTTATATCATCAGTTCTGTAATAATGCAGGATTTGTAAATGCTGGATCTCTTTTGGAATTTTACTGTAGTGTTCACGTACACACGAGTGACGTCCTATATCTTATCTCCTCCCACGAACGTCATGCACACGTACGTGCAATGGCGGTGGTTAATGGAAGAACATTAATGAAATCAGATAATCTTACTCCTAAAGAAGGGGTGAAGATAAAGGTAAAAGAGAAGGCTATATATACGCATGTGCATGTAGTCTCATTCTCATAGCTAGCAGCCTAGCAAGCAAGACTTGCCTCGCCTCTTCCGATCCCTTTCCTTCAATGGCTGCGCCTGTTGTGAAAGCCTAGTTCTTTCCATGGAATGACAACAATATTCCCGAGGGCTTGGTTGGGGTCCAGGGTCAGCTCATAAGGCACATAACCCATTTTTATTTAGGCCTTGATAATGCAGCGTAACTTAGTAGGCTGCAGCGAAAAACAACAATAAGGCAGCGGATAACTAATTCCAGATCTTGAGTCTATCAATGATCTAAGAATTATTCTAAAAATAATAAATACTCTCTAAAGTTTAAAGGAAAAGAGGAATAAACTCAACTCTAAGTATTTTCATTCATCAAAATCAATAATAAACAACAACTGTTTTCTCTGGAGGCTATAAGCATATATTTATAGCCGAAAACCCTAAACATAATAAAATATAACATAAATACCCCCAAAACCCTAAACCTAATAAAATAACGACATATTGACTCTCAAAACCCTAATCCTACTAAAACAAGGAAATAAAGACGGCTTAACCTAATTAAAACGCAGAATATAACATAAGTAGCTGCGTGTGCGATCGATCGCAAGTACAAGGGTGATCGATCGCACAACCAGGGGCCTGGTGCGCAAGTGTCTGGAAGTGCGCTCGATCGCAGGTACACATGCACTCGATCGCACTTTTAGGGGATCAGCGATCTGCATCATTCTCCCCTTGTTGGAGAGAATTTGCCCTAGAATTCGACCGGATCTTTCCACGGTCCTTCGGATGCCCAATCAACTCATTCCATTCACCCTTCCTCAAAATCAAAACAAGGCAACACCCCAAAATAAACATGACGCTTCTCATCATCGAAATACCTTGATGGTTGTCATGAAAGCCCCATACACCATTTGGCAATACTTCAGATTTGCTCTTCATTCGTTCCTTCTCCCTTCCATGTGCCATGAAGATACTCAAGAATGGGTCAACTATTATTTCCCCTGTAAACATATAATTTTCCTCATCCGCATAAAACTCACCATAATCTTTGTTAGGCGAATTTAAAATATTTTCAACACCAAGGAAATCAACATAATCAACCTCTTCACCATTAAAATTAAACACTTCACCTGAAAGGTCTTCATCAATCTCCTCATAATTGCCAACATCATCAGTGGGTTCTTTATCTCCCAATAGGTCATCTACTTCGGGATAGAGGCCGCCGAACATGGGAAAAAACTCATCTTCTTCATGCTTCACTGTGGGTCTTTCCTCTTCCCATTCTTCGAAATAGAGACCGCCAAACATTGGAAAAAAACCCATCTTCGTGCTCCTCCGTGGGTCTTTTCTCTTCCCATGAGTCATCTTCTTCGGGCTCCTTGTTATAGGTTGGTGGGGAATCCCAATCCACAAATCCTTGTGAAGGATCTTTAACATCTTCATGTCTAAACTCTTCATCAATGAATTCGGACTCCTGAAACTTTTCATCCACAGATTCTTTTTTCTCCTCCACAGAATATGGATTCGGTTTATGGATTTGTGGTTGGCAAGTAGGGGTCCAATTGGCCTATCGTGGACTCTTCACCTCACTCCATGTTTCCCTAAACACCTTTTTTTTGTAAGAATTTTCTATTTTCTTTCCCATAGCCATAGACCCTTGTCTCGAATTTTGTGACTTCTGGCCCATGGTATAACTATGGGGTAAGAAAGCGACCCGCATATATTTCAATAGTTTTTCCCAACTATTGATCTTCAATTTGCTTTCCCGCTTCCTAGTTTTCTTCAGTTGTTGCTACCACGCACTAACTCTTCCCCCAAATGTATGTACCACCAAAGAGACTCGTTGTTTATCGGGCACCCGGTTAAATTCAAAACCTCTTCAACAGCCAACACCCAATCCAGAAATTTGTTGGGTTCTAGATCCCATCGAATTTTGGAATTTTGAGTTCGAATTTACTTACCTGCCGATTGGCATAAGCTTGAGCAAGGTGTTGACATCCGTGCGTTCGACGCTCCTCAAACGGGCTTCTAGATCTGTTCCCATGTTGACCACACAAGTTGGATAATTGGGTAGTGAGGTATTCAATTTGATCACTCATAGCCCTGAATCGATCCTCTATGTGTTGCCAATATTCAACGATAGATTTACCTTCTACCTCCATGAATCGCGGTCTTGGTTGACTGTTAAGTGCCAAAATATTCATATTTTTAGCCCTTAACTTACATGTTTAATCCTTTAGTTTTAGTTAATTCATGTTATTTTACTTCCTTTTTGTATTTTCTTTATTTTATAGGTTTTTGGAAGAAAAGAAAGCATTTCTAGAAAAATTTCAAGCTTAAAGGGCAAAATTGGGAAGACCTAGAAGATATGGTTAAGCTTAACCAATCATGGTTAAGTTTAATGAAATAAAGAAAATGATTAATTCGGAATTTCTTAAATTGAAGTCAAAATCGGATTGGATTTAAAATTGGATTCTGCATACCTCTCGGTATTTTGACCATAACTTTCAGTTCAAATATTCGATTAAGGTGATTCAAGAGGCATTGCAAATATAACTCAAAATTATACAATTCATTGTGAAATAGCATTTTCCTAATTTGGAACGCCACAAGGCCAAAATAGCCCCGAAAGATGGGACCGCAATTTTGGGCGAATCCTATTCCGATTTAGACTTAGGTTTTCTTTATCCTAATTGGATTGGACTTAAATCTCCAAAATTTCTAGGATTACTAGGGCTTCTAGGACTCTTCTAAGCCCTATAAATAGACCTCTAAGCCTCACAATTCAATGGAGAATTTCAAGGAGACAACTTTGGAGAGAGGAATTGGAGGCTACTTCTAGGAGCGGTTTTCGGTCTTTTCTTTCCCTTGTCTTTTTAGTTTTATTTTAATTATGTGTAACTAACTCTTAAGGAGGGCTAGATTGAAGCCCTAATTATGTTTATTTAATAATTCAATATTGGCGCCTTGATGATAATCATATTGTGTTGCTTAACTTGATTAATTCCTATTTTCTTGAATTCCTTATATGTATATGATTGGCCATTATATGCATGTGGTATGGAATAGTTAATTAAATCAATTTGGATGACTAAGTCCTGGGTTTAATAAGAGTAACAAAAGATATCCATACCAGATTCTTGGGTTAATCAACATAGGGAACCGGGAGTAGACACCCATGCCCTAGGCTTCATGTGTTTATCGATTTCCATAGATTTATGCTTTCTTCAAGAACAATTTAGCAGACATCCATGCTAAATCCTTTAAGAAATAAAAGAATTAGAGTAGACACACATGCCTAATTCGTTACTTAGGAAAATCAATAGCTTAAGGTGTAGACACCCATACCCTTAGGTTGACAAACATTAAGTATTCACAATATGATTGGATCATTGGCATATTGTTATATTATCTAAGTATGATTAGTGGTGGATATCAAAGCCTTGCCTTTACCTTTTTCATTTATCTTTTTATTTCTTTTTCACAATATCAATTCAGTGACAAGTTGATATTTTTAATTAATTATAAACAAAATCACAATCTCTGTGGGGTCGACCTCGTACTTGCTGCACTATACTATTGTTTTGATCTTGTGCACTTGCGAGTTAAAACGTATTAAATATTATCTATTAATTTAGGTAGTATTTGACACAACAAGTTTTTGGCGCCGTTGCCGGGGATTGTTTGATTTTGTTTGGAATTTTTTTTTTCTTTTAATTTATTTTTGCTTTAAATTTTTCTGTTTTTATAGTCTTTTCCGCAGTTTCTGTGCCTCTGGAGGCGCGCTCGAGCACCCAACCAGGGCAATCGAGCACACCAGTGCGATTGAGTGCACCTCACAGTGCGATCTATCGCACATCCAAAGAGCAACATAGTACTGCGATAATTATAGACCTAATTTTTTCTTTTGTTTTATGCAAGGTCAGTTGAGTCTGCATCTTCATAAGTTTTATTTTTAATTTTGTTTTTATTTTCCCTTTTTATTTTAATATTTTGTTATTTTTATTTTCACATATATGGGGCGGCACTCTGACACCCCGTAGACCATGTTCATGTTGCCACGACCCTTATCACAGTATTAGAGAATGTCCTACATTGAGGTAAATTTCTAACCAATACATGAACGCAGGATTCTCTAGACCGGGGAACAGCCGCTATTTTGATTCCTGTAACCCAACATGGAGCCAACAATCCAATCTTTCATGGCAAGCTCAAGCTCCTATAAATCATTCATATTCCTCTCAATCGGATCCACCACTACAAGATCAGCTGGCTGCCATGCAAAAGACATTAAATATACTTATAAAATCCATGGCTAGTCGAAACATCTCTCCTATTCAGCTAGCCACCCAATTCCAGGTATGTGCCACATGTTCTCGTTTTGATCATTCTACTGAAACGTGTCCTTTGTATTTATCTGCAAATCAGGAGTAAGAGTCAAGGCTGAATAGACTGAAAGGTATGATACACACCTTGGTGACTTCACAACAGCAATTTGTGAATGCGCAACAACAAACCAATGCCAAGCATGAGCAGTCCATTCAAAGGACCGAGCAAACTGTCCAAAGATTGGAAGTACAAATGGGACAATTGGCCAAGGAGCTGAGTACATTCCGCATCAATAGGCCTCACCAATACTAAGAAGAAGAGTGTCAAAGGCAGTTGATAGAATAACCCAATGAACAATACATAGAGGAAGAGTGCACATACTATCATGAGCAAGCTGTCATACTGAGGAGTGAAGAGGTGGTTGAAAATCAAATGGAAGAGGGGAATGGGGAGCAAACCAAAGTTCTAGAGGAGCTACATCGGGAAAAAGAAGAGAGCACTAAGATTTTTTCACCATTAGCTCTTATTCCTGAAACACCGAGAGGCCAAGAGAGAAGTCTGTTAGAGCTACCACATGAGCAATTTGAGGACATCAAGATAGAAAAGCTCCTTGAGTTTTCTTCTTACTTTGTTCCAGTTCATGATTCCCCATTGGATGAGCAACTGTTTGAGAAAACTCATAGTGGTCTTCTCCGATTTAGAAACACTCGGAATTACCTTGCAGCACAAAAGATTCATTCCCTTTGGTGCAAGAGAAGGAAAGATTGGTGCTTCAAGTTTAAAGTACCACCGTCTGGCTAAAAACGTTAAACTTAGCGCTCATGAGAGGCACCTCACAGCATATCCTTTTTTATTTTGTTGTTTGTTTTATTCTATTTTGTTTTATTTATATTTTGTTTTTGTTTTCCTTTGTGTTTTATTTTACTTTAGTGTTTTAATGTTTCGAGTCCCTAGTCAATTTTGTTACATTCTATTACTGTGATTGAGCGCACCTTGAGTGTGATCGAGCCCAGTAATCAACTTTTGGCTGCATTGCATTCTATCAGTGCGATCGAGCGCACTATGTGTACGTTCGAGCGCACATCACCCAAACATGCACTCCACTGTGCGAGTGCGATCGAGCACACCATGCGTGCGATCGAGCACACTCGGGCAACAGGCCACATAACCTATTTTGGGTCACTTTCCCCCATTCCCCACATCCTTTTCTTCCCTGTGCCGTACACACTCCATCATTGCACATCACCTCTACCGGCACACCGCCTCTTATCCCTCACTTCCACTGGTCTTTAACCACCACCTCACCGCACCTCCACAACACCACCACACAACCACACAACCCTTTTTCCCTTCACACAGCACATCACACACCCAACTCCTACTCCCCCAACTTCCATTTTTACATAATTTTTGCATATTGTGGGTGTTTCACCACCCACATTTGCATATCCGTGGTTGGGTTTTCATCTTTTGCAGGGGGTTTTGGGCAGTCGTTGCCATGCCTTAGTAACCTTGGTCATCACAGTGCACACCAGGTGTTCGACAGACTTCCTGAACCAAGCATCTTCTTCGAGACAGCTTTGAGCAGGGACCACAGTCTGGCTAAAGACGTTAAACTTAGCGCTCATGGGAGGCACCCCATAGTTATCTTGTTATTTTATTTTTGTCTTTGTGTATTTTCATTTCATCTTTTTATCTTTAGTTTTGTTTCCTTTTACTTGTTTTTTGTATTTTCTTGTTTTGCAGGGACAAGTGTGCTTCAATTCAAGTTTGGGGGTGTGCAATGAGTCATGCTATTTCAAACAGTTCGTCCATCTCCCGGTGAAGCAATAGAGGGCCTTCGGAGTGAGCTAGCTGATCAAAGAAAGGAGGCTCAGGAGAATAAAGAATTAATGGATAAACACCTCAGTGCCTTAGAAGAATTGATGCAGTCCATTCTCAGCCGATCGCCACCACCACCAATTTTTATTATAAATCTTTTGAAAAATGTTGGGGATTTTATAAATAATCCACTTATATGATTTTCAATTGCACTTCCTTCCATATTTTAATGACAAGTTTTATTTATTCACATGTCATTGTTTAAGAATTTTGATACAGTTACCATATTTCATGATTTATACATGGCTGCAATTATGAATGAAAAGAGTTCTCAAAGTTTATGGCACGGATGAGTTTACAGATCATATAAAATGTTATATGTGCATTCATGGTAAAGCATACAGTTACAGATGAGTTTACAAATCATATGAAATGTTATATGTGCATTCATGATTAAAAATGTTTAACCTGAGACATAGTAAGTACTTTTCCTAAAAAGTTTTATAACCTAAGCTTTCTTGCCAGTTACATAATTAATTTTGATGTTAAAAAATCCAATGTAGCGGTTATGTTCCTCCCGAGTATTTTAGAAAAGGAGTGTATTCCACAAAATCTTATGTTTATAGCTTTGGAGTTCTGCTTCTACAAATCATTAGTGGCAAGAGGACCGCTCGTTATTATGGTTTTGATGAGAAACTAAACATCCTAGAATATGTAAGTAACTTTTGTAAACATTGTTAAGACAACCGTGGATCAAAATTTTACACTTGTTTTCTGTTTTCCAAGTATTTGATGCTTACTGTTGTATAACTTCAGGCATATGAGCTGTGGAAAGAAGGCAAAGGCATGGAATTTATGGATTCTACTCTGGATGACACACTTTCATCGTGCAAATTAATTACATGCAGGCAAATAGCTCTTTTATGCGTTCAGGAAGACGCTAGACAGGCCATCTATGTTAAAAGTTTCTTCAATGCTAAAAAATGAAACTGCAGTTCTAACAACTCTGAAAAAGCCAGTTTTTTCAAGGAAAACAGATGAGGAGGAGAAAAATAAATGTAGATTGCAGTAAAAAATTTGTTCTAATAATGATGCAACAATCTCCGAACTAGTTGCACGATGAGCTTGGAGGGCTTGTGAAACTAATATAGTTATTTTATAAAAAAAATCCCATTTTTCCCTTTTTTTTTTTCTTAGACATGGTCTATATGGTCATTAACAATCACTCTATTATCTTCATTGTTGCTAAACTCGTATTTTCATAATCCACAGCTGAGTTTGACATTGAGGGCAATCCTAATAGTCTACATAGTGTAAACTCATTATGAATTTGTTGAGCAATACAAAATGGTCATTGACAATTTAAGTCCATGCACTATATATATATATTCAAATCGCCATGACATTTTCCTGAGTGTGATTAGGTTTGTCCTCATCCTACCAAATCTGTACCTTCCCAGTCTCTGTTTGGTTTTAAATCTGTGGGTGGACTGCTACAGTAGTAATTCACTAATAAGTTTTGCTATTAAATCATGAACATGCATATCTCTGGAAATTGGTATGAACTATATATACATAGAGTAATAACGTTAAAAATTATATTTTTATTATATCATTATCTTATTTGGCTGATGAAACAGTTGGAATCAGCCTTAGTTAAAAAGAAAATAAAAAAAAATTAAAGGCCCATTGACGCAACCATATCAACAAAATAAGATACTTGTTAAATAAATGTGTGTTTTTCAACAATATTCATACATACAGAGCAACGAAACCAAAATTTTTATTGAAAAAGGGTCGGTGCATGAATGAAATTCATTCGTGTAATATACATATCAACGAAAGCAGGGCAGGTGAAAATAAGTCCAACAAATGATACCTCATTTGATTCATACTTTATCATGTATCTTTCTATTTGCTGAAGAAATTATTTTGCTCACCAAAAAGACAAAATTGACATAGTCCATACGATTCCTGATATCAATGTCATTGTCCATGGTCTTAATGACGAATACCTATTTGCAATTCAGTCTTTCAGCAAAACCTCCTTTCAGATGTTCCCAATAAGAAAAACTTTTTTCAATGGAAAACATTTTACGTTATTATTAATACATTAAACTCTGTTTTGGAAGTTACCTATCTTGGTAAAATTTTGGCCATGTTTTCAATTTCGTAGTAGGTTGAAAACGTTGGCCATGTTTAACTTTTTGTTCGTTCTTTGTTATGGACAAAAGCTGACTACACACCGGCCAATTAATGTTACCTCTCCTCTCTTCAACTATCTCAGAAGATCCTTCCAGAATTAATCCACCTCCTGATCTCCACCAATTTCATGGCAAGCTGTTACTTTCTTCAGAATTGAAATATAACTTTGCTCCATGATGTCCAAAATTGTCATCATTCTTCTTTTCCATATCTTTCTTTCTTTACACTTGAATCCTTCAACTGCACAAACTTAGATCAAAGCAGGTTACTGGTTCTCCGGCAGCGAGTTCCCCATTTCAGACATAAACTCAGCCCTCTTTAGTCACCTTATTTGTGCTTTTGCTGGTCTAAACTCTCCGTCCTACGAGCTCTCTACCTCATCCTCCGATGAGCCATACTTCTCCACCTTCACCAACACTGTTAAACAAAAGAACCCATCAATCACCACCCTCCTTTCTATTGGGGGTGGAAGCGCAGACTATGTAGTCCTTTCATTGATAGTCAGCAAGGCTTCCTATAGAAAATCTTTCACCGACTCTTCAATGAAGATAGCAAGGCTTTATGGTTTCCAAGGCCTAGACCTTTGCTGGGTTTCAGCAAACACAAGTTCCGACATGACCAATATGGGGTTACTCTTTCAGGAGTGGCGAGCTGCAGCGAATTCTGAGGCAAAAAACTCTAGCCAGACAGAATTGATCTTGACTGCTGCTGTTCAATACTCACCGGATGTGGATAGTGCTTCTTTCCTAGTGGATTCCATAAGGGATAACTTGAATTGGGTTCATGTCATGGCTTATGACTACTATATGCCTCAGTGGTCAAACTTTACAGGTGTTCTTGCAGCCTTATTTGACCCATCAAGCGAGGCTAGCACAGATTATGGAGTTGGTGCATGGATTGGTAGGGGATTGCCTGCTGGAAAGTTGGTCTTGGGCTTGGCTTTCTATGGCTATGCGTGGAAGTTGAAGAATCCCAACGACAATGCCATTGGTGCACCCGCTACAGGTCCAGCCATTACACCTGAAGGGGACATGAGCTATAAGGAAATCAAGGCTCACATTCAGAGATATAGGGCTATTGTAAGATACAATGCTACATATGTAGTAAAATTCTTCACAGGTTGATCAGCCTGGGTCGGCTTTGATGATGTTGAGGTGGTCAAAATTAAGGTTTCTTATGCCAAGCAGAAGAAATGACTGGGTTACTTTGTGTGGCAAGTCCCTTATGACGACAATTGGGAGCTTTCTCTAGCAGGTAAGAAATGCAGCAGTCTTGATAATCTGTTTGATGTTCTCTCCACAATGTTAAAATAATACTTTTAGAATGCTAATCTAATAGCCCACGTAGTTAAAGAATTCGAACATGTCAATATGACTTGAATGATCATCTTAGCCCCCAAAAAATAAGAAATTATATCCCATTTTATTTAACCCATGAATAAAGATTTCAGCGTTAGGCCAATGTCAAGTTTTCGCTAATGCTTTCAATTGGGATCCCTATTATTACCCTGCCCCTCCTCTTTAAGTAGGGGTCTATGAGAGGGGGGTAGGGGCCTCCTAGGTGTGGGAGCCCTGATCGGGGCAAGGCCTCCCTAAAATCTCCCCTGCCCCTCCTACATCAGGGTGTGGGAGTCCTGATCCGGGACGTTCAATGGAGTTATTGGGTTGTCTTAGAAAGAGATAAGACATGACATATATGACATATTTATAGAAGATTATATGAACATCCAATTATTTCAGCAATCGAAAGTATTAGAAGTCTGACAGTGACATTGTTTTAAGATCTTTTCTGACATATTCATCTCTTATAAATTCGATCCTGAGATGCATTATCAGCTCAAGAGGAGGGAAATAATGGACAACACAAGGGGCGATTATTAGTGATTGTTTTGGCAACAACTGCTACCGTTGTTCTCCTACTGGGCCTTTGTGATCTATTGCTTAAGGAGGAGAATGCTCAAATTAAACAGTAAAATTTTTCTACCACATGTACTCAAAATCTATAATTGGAAGTTAGGATCATTCACTATTTTAACCACCATGATTGAGGAACTGACACTTTTGGGCATCTTCCTTTTTTTTTTTTTTAATATAGGAATGGTTGTTACATCTAAAGAATCAAAGTCCAAAATTAATCATATGGCAATTGCAGGAGATTTTAATGGCAATGTTCCTAATCTGTAAGTCTTTATTTTAGCTGACATTGAGGCAGCTACAGATAGACTTTCAATTGAAAATAAACTTGGAGAGGGAGGTTATGGTCCCGTTTACAAGGTAAACTTCTGTTAGACTACATATATTGTGGACATTGCCCCATCATTACAAGTGCTTCAAGTTCGAGACTAAATAAATTGGCAGAAACAAAACTCTATCTATAAACCACTCCCATGCTAAATTTTGGCAGCGGGAGTAGAAAATGTCTTACAGTATCTTAATGATGGAAAGACACCAATTAATCATGGGTGTCTATTTATTTATCAGGGTGTGTTACCAAATGGGCAGGAAATTGCAGTGAAAAAGCTTTCCAAAATGTCTACTCAAGGGTTTGAGGAGTTTAAGAATGAGGTTATACTTACTGCAAAACTGCAACATGTAAATCTTGTGCGACTTTTGGGATTTTGCATTGAGAGGGATGAACAAATGCTGATCTACGAGTACATGCCAAACAAAAGCTTGGACTTCTACCTCTTTGGTCTAATATCTTTCCTGCAATTCAATTACAGTAAATGAAAGAATGTTAAATGCAATAACAAAAGAGTTCTTGCATCTTATTCACAGAAGGCTGCAAGCCAATAATTGGAATGACCCCTATAATCACACTTCCACCCTTTTTCTTCTCTTAGTCATAGTGTATATGGTCATTCACAAACTCTCTTTTAACACTAATGTACTTCTTCAACATGTCATGGCCATTTTCTGTACTTCGTAGCAAAACTCAATTTTTTTACACATTTGCCTTAACAACAAATCGCTTGATTTGCATAAGCAAGGATTACGATATCCACAAAATTACATTAAAAAAAACAATAATGTACTAAACTAACCAAAACCCATAATTCATATTATTGTAGGGCAAGAACGGTTTCTGCTAACATTATATACCGGAAAATCCAATGGTTTGAAGATCACCAAAAAGCTTCCGTATTGGTAAAACCAATTACTCACAATTTCAACACAGTATCAGAACAATTAGAACACTATAATATCCCACAACAAAATTCACAACCCAACCATTCCCCAAACTGAAAGTAATCACAAAGATTATAAATTTAAGCAAAACCCAGAAAGCACAACTATAGAAAATCTTTCAAACAAAATTAAATGTATTGTATATATACCTGCTTGACCCAGTCTTCAAATTCCCTTAGCAGCCTCCGTAGTCTGCTCTCTGAGCTTATCAAGCGACTCAGAAACATGGGTCTCCTTGGTAACCTTCGCTTCTCCCCCATCCCCAGTCCTTGAACCGCAAAGAGCAAAGCAGGTGGTTGTTCTTTTTTGTTCCATTTTAGTAATTGCAGTGGCGACAGTTAAGGTTGTTAAGACGACACCATACTGACATATTCTAGAGACCTGTAATAATAGCTACCAAAACGACGACTCATTTGGCATTTGGTTGCATGACGGTAATTACGGACGTAATAAGTCCAAGAATATTTTTTTCTTACCCAAAAGAATCTTTAATTACTTTGTAGCTTGTACATCTAAGAGATCATTTTTTTCTTTTTCTGATTTTTTAGGTAAACTACTAAAAAAATCATCCAGTGGATAAAAAAATCATAACAAGAATGTTAGACATACAACCTCTTTATAATTATTTTATAACTTGTTACCATGTATTGAAATTACGTTAGTCACTAAAAAATAATTTATCCTCCAATTAAATATGATAACACAAACTATTAAAGTAAAAGTATAGACAAACAAAATTAATGACGTAAAATGAATATTACAAAAAGAAAATGTTGACCTACAATCTCTTTACAACTTGCTTACACGTGGTCGCATGTGATTAAAAAATGCATGTTATATTTTTTTTAATAACTAAAGTAGTTTCAATCATATATTAGCATGTATCAACAAATTGTAAAATGGTTGAGCGTTTAGCATTACTCTTAATAAAAAAACACAAACATTCATGGATATATAAAAGATTTAATGTAACTTTTCAACAAAAAGATATAACTTAGGTTAAAATTTAAGAAAATTTGATTTATTGTGATTCTTTTTAAGACTTTAAAAAAATATTTTTGATCAAATTTTGAAATGGGGGGTGGGGGTTATTACCAAGAGAACATATTGTCACGCTCGAATTTGGCTAAATTAATATTAAGTTTCAAACATTAAGTTCTCATGACAATAAAATTAATACAGGAGAATTAAAAACTTTTCATTTAATTTAGTCATAATACTAGAGTTTATCTCAAAATATCTATGAGCCGAAGGGGGCTATATTCGATCAAGAATGTCTCCAAAAATGTTTACTTGTAAAAAAGGTGAGTTTTATAACACAGTAAGTAGATACAAAACATGCAGAAAAATTTACATGCAGAACAAGTCATAATAAATCATTCAGAAACATTTTTCTGGAACTTATAACGAATGATAAGAAATTTAACTTGGAAACATATATAATTTCATAATTGTCTCTAATCATTAATGTGACTTGTAAATTAAACAATTATTTTATTCTATTTTTCATGAACAACCTTACTTTCATTTTCCATAAAAATATTATCTCAGGTAACATGTTTTCTACTTGGGCCATTTTTGCATTTCTTAGAAACTCTGAGCGGTGCAGGTTGGCTTGTTCCAAAAAGACGTTGTGGGCTCAATCCTATCATGGCCACAAGCAAAGGCCAAGGACATGGGTCGAGAGGAGTCAAACGCCCCCCACCCACCAAAATTTTTTCATACCCCGTTGTAATTCTTCCGAATGTCCCACCCTTAGCCACTTATTAGGAGAAAGGTTTTTCCAGAACGACTGAGATTAGACTACACCCTCACAAGTCACAGCCCACGCCAACTTTTTGTATTTGATTTTCTGCTTTTCCTGTTTTAGAAATTTATGTTAGAAGTGAAGAAGGAAGACGATGGAGACTCGTTTGTTACAAAAATGCTCGTTCAAATAACATCAAAACACTCCATTTAAATAAAGATTAGGAACTGACCAGTTATGAAACCAAACCAAAACGCTTCTGCTGCGTAACCAATTGTCATTTACGAACTTAACCAAATCACTACCGAGTATTGATCGTGACATAGCAGCCTGTATTACTCCATCACACGCTGAAAAATTGAAGGAACATAATCCTCTCAAGTTCATTGTATTTTTGTCTTTTTATTTTTTAAGGGGACAAAATAATCCCTCCAATATAACTAATTGGACATTTTTTAGTTCATTTGAACGGTAGAGAATCCTAATTCAAAATTTGAAAGCCTAAATGAGCCATTTAATAAATATGAGGAGTCCGGGATGACAAACAATAATTACACCGTTTATAGAAAGAATGTGCCTTGGAAATTGGAAGCTAGTGTTTGGATTCTGAGTTCTAAGGAGAGCAAATCTATGAAGTCGTGGTTGAATTGTAAGTTATATTTATATATTTTGTTGAATTGTATATTTATTTTGTTAGTTATATTCTTTAATTATTTTCATTAATATAGTTTTTAATCTGGACTCTCTGAACAAAATTTTGGCTTTGCCACCGATAATATCATAGTCAAGTGCCTCTCCACACAGCAAAATCATAGAGAGAAAGAGAGAGAGAGAAAGAGTTGCATTTTCCCACGACGTTTTACAACGTTTTTTCACACGCACAAAAGAGACACCAAACGCTGGGCCCAACCATCTCTTTTTTACATACACGTACAAAACATCATGTGAAAATGTTCATACATTTAGTGTGTTAATGTTGTGGAGTAACGTTCAACTGCATATAGCTGAGCCTACCAACTGATTATAACACCTACTATATATTTAGACTCATTCAATCATCTATGTGTATTTAACAACCAAAAGCTTGTCATGCATGTGGACATAAAAAAGACATGCAATTAAAGGGAGGAAGAAGTTTCAACACCTTTAGTAATGAAACATTGCAAATGTTATGGACTTTTGTTGTATGTATTGTCAATATCATTAATTTACAATATGAAAGCTCCGTACTCCTTCATGAGTATTCCCTCTCATGCAAGCTAGGACTATATGTTATCGTTTCAACACACAAGAGCCCATCTCATTTATTATATATGCAACATCATGTATGGTAATTGTTGTCCGAGATAAAAACTTTGTGTATATATATATATATATATATGCAACATCTTTGCCATTTGTAGTTATTTAATTTATCGGCTCTCCATTTATATTTGCATCCAAACGAACGTAGTCTCTTCCTTTAATTTGGTTAGAAACAATGTGGTGGGAGTATTAATTATATTATAATTATCTTCAATACATACTCAACTTGATTATTACACATACCTACCATATATTTGGATTCATTTAATGAAAAGCTCTAACAACCAAACCCTTGGACAGACATATACGAGCTCATGGAGCTCATAACTATCATGCAATTGATTGATCAAGGAGGAAGAAGTTTCAACATGGGCAGTAATGAAGCATTGCAAATGTTATAGACTTTTGCTGTATTGTCAATATCATTAATTAACAATACAAAAGCTTTCATTTATTATGCCACATGCACGTGATGCATGTGTCGTGACAATGTAGCTAATTAGCCCCTTAAAAGAATAGAGAAGTGATACATTTCTCAATTTTTATTTATTTATTTATTTGTTTTTTTCTCAAAAAGTATAGTTGGACTCATTTAATGGAAAGCTCTAACAACCAAACCCTTGGACGGACATATACGAGCTCATAACTATCATGCAATTGATCGATCAAGGAGGAAGAAGTTTCAACATGGGCAGTAATGAAGCATTGCAAATGTTATGGACTTTTGTTGTATTGTCAATATCATTAATTAACAATACAAAAGCTTTCATTTATTATGCCACATGCACGTGATGCATGTGTCGTGACAATGTAGTTAGCTAGCCCCTTAAAAAAATAGAGAAGTGATACACTTCTCAAATTTTTTTTTTTTTTTCTCAAAAAGTTGGTTCTCAAATAATTTGTTATTTTATGAAATGTGTCACTAGCTAATGAGATTGTGACATATAATTTGAAAACTAATTTTTGAAAGAAAAAAAAAATTAAAAAGTATAGCAATTCTCAAAAAAATAATGCATGGTTTGGATAGAAATTTCCTTCGAAAAACCAATTTGTAAAAAGTTTCTATCCGGCTTGGGTTTAATTACCTACTACTAATGGGATGGAAGGAAGCTACGTTACAGATCAAATGGTCAAAAAGGATATATAGGAAAATTATAGATTAAAAGAAAGATAACAGTAATTAACCGATCGAGCTGAGATCGAAGATCGTGTTCTTTTTGAAGAAATTTCAAATGGGCATTTGTTTTAGCAGCATTTGGTTATCCATTTTTCTTCTTTTCGAATGTTTTATGCCACAACTCCAAGTTAGAAAGCACGGCCTCAGAATCAGCCAAATGATCTTTTGTTGGATCTCTTCATCCCATGACTGTTGAAGTTAATGGTAGATAAAGCTGACAACATCATGTGTGGTTGGTGTCCCAGAAAATGAACATTGATTAATTGTCAAAAGGAATTTAATTTAAAATATTTTTGGGATTACCATCGTGTGCTCCTTCAATGATATTGGATAGATTGTCGGTAGTTTCCTTGTTTGATTAATTCTATAGGATCATTTATTTAATTGATTTAGACACTGCATGTTCTTGGAATTAAAATCAATAATACACATAACAATTAATTTGAAATGTAGAAAAGTTACTCGGTATATTTTGGAGATTTCTTTCATTAGTATATATGACATAAGTTCCATACCCAATATTTGGATCATTTCAATCATCATCCATGTATTTAATAATCAAAACATCGTAAGCAGACATACATTATCATACAGTTGAAGGAGGAAGACGTTTGAACATATTTAGTAATGAAGCATTGTAAATGCTATGGACTTTCGTTGTATTGTTCACACAATTAGAGTCCATATCATTTACAATATGAGAGAGCTACTCTTTGATTAATACTCCATCTCATGCACATAAGAGTTGTCCATATCATTTACAATGTATCATGATCAATAGCCTCACACGTCATGCACACACTATGGTATTGACAAAGGAAGGGTCTGTCAGCCATACATTTATCTGCTTGCCTATACAATCAATTATTTTGAAATCTCTCTGAGTTTGAGGTCTAAATCCCCCATCTTATACGTACTTTTCAATTGTAATAGATCGGGTAACCATTATTCTAATTGCACTTTCACCTTTAAATTACAACTCAAACCTAGAAGCTACTAATTAATTATTTCGAGTTTCTTCTCGTGTCAGATTTATCCGTTAGTTTGAATGAAAAATTTTACACATGTAGAGCAAGTGCGTCCGACTCATTTTTGCATGACTAATTTATCCCTATTTTATATGTTAATAAACGGTTTTAGTAATAGCGAGAAAAACACAACAAATAATAATAATAAAAAAAGACTCAAAGGGGTTGCTGCTGCTAACAAAACAGAGTGGACGACTCTACGGTCACCCACATTTGTTTAAAGGGGTTGTCGTGCAACACCCGTCTAACATAATTGAAGGGGCAGCCAAGTGACTTACTTTTGCGTTAGCTTCTTTTCTTCTCTTTTTAATCTCTAGATTCTCCATCACTAAAACAGTTCGCTTCCATACAAAAGACGGGCATAATAATAAAACAAAAATGGCTTAGACGCATGCATATACTAGCCACACCTGACGTTGCCCATCTAAACTAACGGCCAAATCTGACACATGAGTTAACTTGAAATATTTGTTGTTTGTATGTATGAGTTTTTGTGAGTTGTGTCGTTTGGGGAGACAAAGTGTAATTTGGTGAATGAAGTGCTTTTATCAAAAGGCTAGATGAATTTGAAGCAAGGGACAATTGCAAAAAAAAAAAAAAAAAAAAAAGGTGTTGTGATAGATGTATGCTGTCATTTTTGTTCAATTTGTTCATTTTAATACACTTCAAAGTGGACCTCTACGTTATTAACATTCCTCCACCATACTGTGGGCTGATGATCAAATGGAGTATTTCCTATATATGATTTGGTCTATTAGAAGGAATCTATGCAATTTCTAAAAGAAAATTAAATCCTCACAAAGATTCTCAAATTTTTCTTAATAAATGATAATATGAATTCTTTTTTTATTAATATGAATTCTTTTCTTCTTCTTTTGAGTGAGATGCAACCAAGATAAGCTTGATCCAACTATTAAAGAAATGATTAAGTGATTAAATTTACCTCTTTCTATTTGTTTAAGTTAGCTTTTAACATAAGTGGTAATTTAACATGATATCAAAGACAAAGGTCTTGAATTCAACTAACATAATATAGGGGGCTATGACACATTGTGGACCCAACAAGGAGCTCTATTATATGAGAAGTGTTTGGTTTTCAGTTTTACCCATCTCTTATCCATCTTCGTATAAGAAATAGACAAATCCACATTTAATTGCACAAATTTAAATATCATATGATAACGTACATACATACAAGTGCTTGTGTTGTTAATGGTGTGGAGTAATGTTCAGCTGTATATATATATTTGGACTCATTCAATCATCCATACGTATTTAATAATGAAAAGCTGTAACAACCAAAAGCTTGACCGTAAATATACTACTAGCTATCATATGCAATTGAAGGGTTTCGACATGTCATATCTTTAGTAATTAATGAAGCAATGCAAATGTTACAGATTTTTGTTGTATTGTCCACACATCGGTCGATATCATTAATTTACAATATGAAAGATACTCCTTGATTATTCCATCTCATGCAAGCTATGCCTATAGTTTATCGTTTCAAACCCAAGAGAGCCCATATCATTTATTGTGCATGCATCATCATCAAATGCCTCTTGCACAGTGATGCACACGTCATGGAATTGCCAAAGGATTAATACAATACTCTTTATTGACATCTACTCTATGATAGTTTGAAGTTCAAATATTCCACCAACTTATACGTGATTTAATTGCATTCGTAACATTATATTATCATCTAAAAAACTAACTCCAAAGAGGGGAAAAAAAGAATAAGGCTATATTAATGGTTATGAGTGCACTTGTGAATATTGTATCCCATGTTGAGGAAGTATAAAGAAAGCGAGTATTTAATAGACCTAAGTGGGCCTCAGGTATATAGCATTGTGAGTGCAATTTCAAAACTTGCGATTTAAGAAATAATGGTTTTAAAACGTTATTTTTAAAAACACGATTAAGCGTTCGGTAAAATTATGATTTGACATTTTAAATCACATTGTAGCCTTTAAAACAATGCATTTTTAAAAACGCACCCCTTGCCCGCGATGATTTTTCTACATTTTTAAATATCAATTATTTAAAAACACACTTCCAAATGACACGCTTTTCGCGATTTTATTTAAAATCACTTGTAAAATCATAAGACCAAAAGGACACGTACATGATAATTCGTTAGTAAATTGTAGGCATATTACTAGAGCTTTCTGATAATCAATAATAATATCTCCAAACGTTTCCACCGGGTTGATAATCTGTGAAGGAATCATCATCATGTGTTAGCTTTGTGTAAGGTTCAACTTTACAAACCAAATTGGAAAGGAAAGAATGTGTACGTTACCTCCAATCATGCGTAGGATCTTGTGAGCTCGTATGAAGCAGATCTACCAATGTTGTTCTGTATTGCATGTCAAGGAGCAAATAATTTGTTGTTAGCGTGCACAACAATAATAAATAATATAGAATCGGAAAGAGAGAGATCAAGAGAGAGTTGAGACACAGATTTATGTGGTTCGGCAAGGTGCCTTCGTCCACAGAGAGTGCATCTATATATATATATATATATGAAAATTCTAATTGTATGAACGTATTTTGAAAAACTCCAAAAAACCCATTATGTTCACTCCGGTCCGACTACTCGGCTAACCACTAATATTCCAATATTACTCTCTATGTCTGAAAGAATATGAGCCACTAGTTTCAACAAGATTCATATACAGAACTATTATAATATGCAAGAGTATTGACATAGAGTTCCATGTTTTCCTCGAGTTTATTACATTGACATATGTCGAAAATACTTGTGATTTTTATGTGCATTTTTAATAGAAAATGTAATTCTCAAATACATTTTGGATATATGTTAATTTAATATAATGACTTATATACTTCTAATATTTAACTTTTCTTCTAATAGTGGCCTGTTGAGGAAGCTAAGGTTGCTCTCTCGGCAATAAAGGAAGCTTCCCTCTCACTCTCTCATTCTCTTATCTTTAAAGAATTTGTAGCGGAAAAGATTCCCTTTGTAATCTTCTTTTTTTTCCCTTTGAATAAAAAAAAAAAAAAAAAAGAGCAACCACCATGGATTTGAATAATGTTAGTGTGAAAGGCGACTCCTTGGATATAATATTTGCCCTCCCCAATAAGCTAGGGCGATCATTGTTATTGGCAAATTCATCTCATAATCCAAGATGCGATTAATTTTTAAGTAGATTTTTTAGTAATTAATTGTTAAATTACAAAAAATAATTATTTAAAAAAATTGAAAACACCAAAAAGGGTGGCCTACTCATATTAGGCTATTAGCCCTCTAGCTAATATGGACTCTTGTGTTTGAAACCATAAATTATATATAGTCTTAGCTTTCATATTGAAAATAAATGATATCGACAATTCAAACACGTACAACAAAAGTCCATATATATATAATTTAGACATTTACAATACGTCTCAGTCTATTTCGTCTCATCCATCCACCTCAAAATAAAACAAAATAAAAGAAAAAAAAATCTTTCAATCAATGCAATCGAATAATCCTCCCAATGACTCACATCACATTCAATGCCTAATTATCGCTATGATGTTTCAAAAGCGTTTAGGGAATGTTAGGTGCTTTCCAAGCGTTTATATTCATTTTTTGCATAACAATCAAATATTGTATGAAATCAAGATGTGTATAATTGTTTTAATAATTAAGTAACTAGCTTTTCTTATTATTTGACTATTTTTATAGTTCATGTAATATTAAATTAATTTAAATGCTGTCATTTAATTAGTTAGAACTGATAATATATACAAAGAGCATTTTAAGTGGTTTTTTATGTCAGACACTTAAAAGACAAATCACTGTTATCCACCTAAAATATATCAAGTCAATCAGTGTAATAAATGAGTGTAAATAGTAACATTACTAACTCTAATATATTACTAGCAATTTGAATGGAGAAAAATTAGTTAGTTTTTAGTTTAAAATTTCTTTTATTAGTGACACTGATCTACTATTGGACTTATCCATGCATCATGCCTTTAATAATCAGAAACTTCTAATTATCATGCAGTATTACTTGTACCGAACATGATCTTTCCATTTCATTTGATCTGTAAAGTATCTAATTAATTATATTAGATGAGTATGTATTTTTATCTTTTCACTTTTTGAGAGGACAAAAATACTACTCAAATATAACTAATCCGATATTCGCCGTTCAAAATCATCCTAATTCGTACCTCTTGAAGGGAGGAATTAAGACACTTGCAAACATTAATTGTAAATCATACGGAAGTTTGGTATATTGCTCAAACGGGAGTTGATATCATTGACAATGCGTCACGGCCTAAAGACCCTACTATATATTTCGTCTCATGCACGCAAGGAAGCGTGACGCTAACCACTGATTCTTAATTCCCGACCCTACAATGGTGGCGATTAATGGAGCAACCAACATTAATATTCAATCGTATCAGATAATTTACTAGCTAGTAAGCAAGTAAATTACTCCAAGAGGGAAAAAAAGGGAGGGGGTACGTAAAAGGAAAGTCTACTGCAAGCCTCTATTTATATAGGCTTGCATGCATTCTCTACTGAAAACTCCAAGCAATATCTCGTTCTCATAGGCTAATAAGCTATTAGCCTAGAGCAAGGTAGAGATGGTGGGCAGATGGTGGAGAGAATGTATTATAGCATTTCTCCTCTCCTTCCCTTCAATGGCTCGCTCTAATACTGCTATTGCGGCTATTATTCCCCCAGTGAAAGCCGGATACTGGTATTGCCACAGTGATTTCCCAATCCCGGTGTCTAGCATACCTTCCCAGCTTTTCACCCATCTTTTTGCTGCCTTTGCGGATGTCAAACCCAACACCAATGGTACTGCCTATGAAGTCTGCTTTCCTGACGAATATAGGGTGCAGTTCTCAACCTTCACCCAATCCTTGCAAAAAACAAACAAAAAGGTCAAAACCCTTTTATCCATCGGTGGATTCTCTGACCCTAGTACTACTACGACCTTTGCTTCAATGGCTAACTAGCTCAGTACCCGCAAATCATTCATAGATTCCTCAATAAAGCTAGCAAGGTCTAACGACTTCCATGGCCTGAGCCTCCAATGGCAGTACCCCTCAACGGCGGTCCAAATGGCCAACCTTGGCTCCCTCCTCGATGAATGGCGTGCAGCCGTTGACAAAGAGTCCAAGCTGACCGGAAATGACCAGTTGCTTCTAGTCGCAGCGGTCAATTACATGTCGTCGACGTTGCCCACAGTCACATATCCCGTTGATGCTATTGCTAGGAGCTTGGACTGGATCAACCTAATGGCATATGATTTCTATAACCCCGCTCTCTCACGGAATGCTACTGGACCTTTTGCTGCATTGCTCAAAGGAAAAGACCCTATAATCCCGCATTATGGGGATCTCGGAGTCAATGCTTGGATTCAACCACCGG
Source organism: Corylus avellana (assembly GCF_901000735.1). Lineage (NCBI taxonomy): Eukaryota > Viridiplantae > Streptophyta > Magnoliopsida > Fagales > Betulaceae > Corylus > Corylus avellana. The sequence continues at coordinate 28,949,689 of NC_081546.1, forward strand.
TGACCGCTCGAAAAATAGTCCTCGGCCTTCCTTTTTATGGCGCTGCGTGGCGTCTAATAGATACTGCAAAGACTGAAATATTTGCCCCGGCTGATGGACCAGCTGATGGACAGGCTGCTGGAGTATATATTGATCCCTTAGACGGGACTATACTTTATAACCAAATCCAGTATTTCAAAGAGACACACTCCGACGGCATTGATCAATACAGTCCCGACTATGTTGTAGACTATTTCAGTGTTGGGAAAACTTGGATTGGTTATAATGGTATCAAGAGTATCACTGCTAAGGTTACATATGCTAGGGATAAAACGTTGCTCGGCTACTATGCATGGCATGTGGGCGGCGACAGAGATGGGACTCTGTCAGGAGCAGGTTAGTATGTTTATATCTTTCCTAAATCATGCATCTACAATTTATATGAGGGTTTTTGTGTTTTTTTTTTCACATACACGTATCTCTGTTTTGATATGTGCATGCATCGTCCATATTCTCATTTGTTATATATGTATGTGTAATTCTAATTACTTGTAAGGTATATATGAGTCTGTGATGCAAAGTTACCTCAATCACCTCCAAAGGTCTCCTGACTGAGGGTGGTTGAATCACCCTAATGACTTTGGACTGGGTAGCTCATCCCCACCTATTCTAACCTGTTTATAATTGTTAAAGGAACAAATCTAGAGAATCTGGATTTATTGTGTAGTAAATCTCAGAAGTCAAAAAGGCTGACTATGCATAATTTGGGCCTTGATTCAAGGGATGTGCTTCCTCTTCTCCAGTCTATATAATAGACTATTTGTAAGCAGAAGATATATAGTGAAATAAAAGAATTCCTTCTTCTTCTAAAATCTTACATGGTATTAGAGTTAAAAGGTCTTGGGATCGAACCTTGACTCCCGTCAATTAACCCTCCATTTAAATCAAATATTCCACACGTTGGGTCTCACCTATTAAAAGAGAGTTTGAGCCCACACATGAGGGGGAGTGTTAAACTAATGATTAAATGATTAAATTAACCTCTTCCTATCAGCTTAAGCTTTTATATTGTGAACTTCAAGTTAAAACACATTGCATACTTCAAGCCGTTTTAGCTTTAGGGGGAATGTTAAAGGAAAAAATCTAAAAAATCTAGAAAATCTAGATTTATTGTTAGCTCAATACAGTTAGCTCAATCAACTCCAAAGGTCTCTTGACTGAGGGTGGTCGAATCACCCGACTTTGGGCCAGGTACCTCATCCCCACCCGTTCTAATCTGTTTATAGTGTGGGGATAAGTATTCTAAGATAATTTTTAGGTGTGCTAGAGTATATTTGTTATTTGTTAAATGTTTCTGTACATGTCAACATGTAATTTGATGGTGTAAATCAAGGGTTTTACTTTTACCTCATCCTTATTGAACTCAAACTCTTCTAATTTGAATTTGTAAGTCTTCATTGATCATTCTAACTTGCAACTTCTAATTCTTATTGCTATCGCAGCTTCTGGCACATGGCCAATTCCTGGACCTGAGCAGGATATTGCCATCGGCATCAACACCGGCACCGGCACCGGCATCGCCACCGCCATAGCCACCTCCACCGCCTCTGGCGTCGGCACCGTCACCAGCGCCATCACTGGCACCAACACCAACAACCACACTTTCATCTGCACCAACACTTGTCCGGCACCAGCACCAGCACCAGCACCGGCTCGGTGTGAAAATTACCAACAATAAGGCCAATTATCAGATGTGTTATAAGGCCAATAATCAGACCCGTGTGTATTTGTAACATAGAAGCTTGTATTGTGTACAATAAGGCCAATTATCAAATATGGTGTGTCGTAAGGTCAGAATCAGATATGTTGTATTATTTGGAGCATATATATAAAGAAGCTTGTATTATTGATAAGTAACTCATAACCAATGCTTTACACGGGATTCTTCATTATAATTTAATTTCAAAACTTTTTTTTTTTTTACTTGGATTTTCTATTGTACTTTTCATTATAGGTTGTAAAAAAATTTATATCATACCTCTTTAAATAACAAGACATACTAAAGGTTATACATCAGTATATTACTCAATATAGTGACACACAATTACAATTTACACATAGAACATTGTATAGATGTATAAATCGCATAAAATTTTACTATCACAATGCCCTTAATTTTAGTTTAATCTATATAAATTAAAACATGTTAAAATAGTTATTCCTACCGGAAAAGAAAAAAAGGAGACAGAAAACTTGGATTGCATGTGATTATAAAAGTATTAATAGAAAGTTAGCAAGGATCTTTAATATTGTTGATGTGATACCTAGCCATATAATTTTGAGCCATTAGAAAATATACACAACAAAATAGAAGGAAGAAAAAAAAAAACATCTTTCAATCAATGCAATCAAAAAATCATCCCAATGACTTACATCACATTCAATGCTTAATTATCTATATGATGTTTCCAAAGCGTTTAGGGAATGTTAGGTGCTCTCCAAGCGTTTACATTCATTTTTTGCATAACAATCAAATATATTTTAATCTTCTTTGCTTTCAAAAGCATAAAAAGCACTTTGAAAAAAATATCTGAAAATCCGAGTAAATCTTACAAAAGAAAAAAACCCATAAAACGATCAAATGAATTAAAACATAAGACCCTTAATTTTAGTTTAATATATATAAATTAAAACATGTTAAAATTGTATTCCAATATGATTAATTTAAAATCAAAAGAAGTATAAAGGGAAAAAGTATTAAGAAAAAAAAACATTGATTTTGATTATTAAAGCATTAATAGAAAATTAGTATGAATGTCTGATAAATAAATTTTTGCCTTATTTTGATTTGAAAAAAAAAAAAAAAAAAAAAACCACTTCCAAAATATGCCTAAAAATCGAAGTAAGTCATACAAATAATAAAAAAAATCCCTTAAATCATTCAAATGAATAAAAACAGACACTATAATTTGATAAGTCCACACTGAATGGGTGTGGACTTATCAATGCACTATATATATTGAATCACACAAAATAATGTATAGAAGGAGCTTATATATATAGGCTAATAATACAGACACTATATGTACATAACCAATGTAGAATAATTAACTTTTGTATGGCCGAAGGCATTTTTATGGAATGGGTGTGGACTTATCAATCGATGGCGCCCTGACAATATTACATTCAACTGCTTATAGCTGGACTTATCAACCAATGGCACCCTGACATTATTACACCTATTATATATTTGGACTCATTCAATCATGCATGCATTTAACAATCATCAAAAGATGTAACAACCAAGCTTCCAAAAGTTGGGGTAGACAAAAACCATCATGCAATTGAAGGGAGAAAGATGTTTCAACATCTTTAATAATGAAGCGATGCAAATGTTTCTGACTTTTTGGTGTATTGTTCACGCAACACTCAATATCATTTACAATATGAAAGGTTCTATTTGATTATTCCATCTCATGCAAGCTAGGACCGGCTATAATTTATATTTTCAAATGTGAAGGATAGAAATCCTTTTGATTAATGAGGATTTAATGATACATAAAGGCAACATCTTGATTGGCAAATTGATTTTATGATACATTGGTATGTAATAACCAGAACCACACTTTTATTTTGTTAGTGTGATTGTAATTATGACAGATCGATCTATATGTATTTATTAAACTATATTAGTAAATATTATTGTATCAACATTTCAAAATGGTTATTAAAAGCGGTATAGATGGCTCGAAGGTTGAGAGCCTTAATGACATAAATTTTATAATGTGGAAACGAAACATTTCTTATGCACTGATGCATGAGAAAATACTATACACCCTCACAAGTGACAAGCCAAAATATTGTATGATTGAAAAGAGAAGAGGCCGTCAAGAAACAAGAAAAATGATGGAAGACGAGCTAATGACAAGAGACACCATTCTCCATAATATGAAAGACAAACATCATTTGTATGGTTTCAAGTTTGACACACAAACAACAACTATTATTAAACCAATTTAACAATGCTCGTATGGGTTTAGCATAGTCGGTAGGATTCGGGGATGCCTAAATGAACGTGTCTATGCATTTCTGCCCAATAAGGGACATATCTGGTCAGATAAATGCCGATGAAATTGACTTAAGGTACGGGTATTACAACTCACATAAATGTGAAGTCCACTACAAACCATTATTATGAGATGGGTAATATAATATCTATTTTCGAAGAGTTTAAAAGACGCTGATAAGGTATATCAAAGAAAACCTCAAGAATATTGGCTTTACAGGAAGTACTTGATCGAAAATTCAGCTCAGGTTAATACCATTGAACTTATGTATTGCCGAAGGCGTCTTTATGGAATGGGTGTGGACTTATCAACCGATGGCGGCCTGACATTATTACACCTACTATATATTTGGATTCATTTAATCATCCATGCATTTAACAATCATCAAAAGTTGTAACAACCAAGCTTCCAAAAGCTGGGGCGAACATAAACCATCATGCAATTGAAGGGAGAAAGATGTTTCAACATCTTTAGTAATGAAGTGATGCAAATGTCATGGACTTTTTGTTGTATTAATGTTCACCCAACAGACACTCGATATCATTTACAATATGAAATGTTATACTTGATTATTCCATCTCATGCAAGCTAGGATCGGATATAATTTATCGTTTCAAATGTGGAGGATAGAAATCCTTTTGATTAATGAGGATTTAATGATACATAAAGACAACATCCTGATTGGCAAATTGATTTGATGATACATTTGGTGTGTAATAACCAGAACCACACTTTTATTTTGTTGGTGTGATTATAATTACGACACATCTATATTTATTAAACTATATTAGTAAATATTATCGTATTCACTGTTAAGATATTATCTACTACCAATGATTCCAAGTCAGCAACTGGTATAACTGATAAGAGATTTTCAGTTCAAATATCAGATGATGATTATCACTTGGATAAGTCATCCTCTGATATTCAAACTTCTCTGTTGATAAGATAGATATCTGTATTATTTAAATGTATTATTTGAATTTTGTAATTTAGTTACATGTTATCTTTATCTTCATTTGTAAATCTACGAACTCTTCTATAAATGAAAGAATGGTCAGCAACATCAAGTAAGCTGCCATTTCCAGATATTCTCTGTTTTCCAAATATTCTCTGTTTCCGCACATGGTATCAGAGCCCTTATAAGGCTAACACCAATCGTTGATCCTTCCATGGCTGCTTCCCCATCTTCCACAGCTTTCACAATCCCTAATGTCACTCAACTTATCTCCATGAAGCTAGAAGATAGCTCCAATTATCTTGCCTGGACCTTTCAATTCCTACCAGTACTTCGCAGCAATGATTTGCTGGGAATTGTGGATGGATCTGAACCCTGTCCACAAAAACACCTTCCAAATGCTGAAGGCCAACTTTCCTCTTCTGTTAATCCAGAATTTATTCTCTGGCAGAAGAAGGATCAGTTTGTGTTGAGCTTGTTGAACTCAACCTTATCTATGAGTGTCTTGTCCTCTGTCTATGGACTTCGCACTGCTCAACAAGTCTGGAACCATCTTGCCAAGCGGTTTGTATCTAAGTCACGTTCTCATGTGACTCACCTCAAGAGACAATTGCAGTCACTTAACCAAGGGACCAAGACTTGTTCAGAATTTTTGCAAGTTGCAAAAACTTGGTCTGATCAATTGGCAGCAGTAGGGAAGCCAATTGATGACGATGATTTAATCTCATTTGTTATCAGTGGATTAAATTCTACATTTCAGTCATTTGTCACATCTTATTCTTTTATAACTCGTGACAAGGTACTGACACTTGATGAGTTTCAAACAGAACTCCTGAATTTTGAAATGATGGTGAATATTCATCGTCAACAGAATGAGCCTGAAGTCAGCAACTTTGCACTATACTCTCAGAAGTCCAAGAATCCCAACTTCCGAAGGAACAGCTATCCGAATTCCTCCAAGCCAAATCGGTCCCAAATGCAGTCTTTTCGACCACATCAGAAACAAGATCCCCAACAACGCTCCAACCTTGCAAGTTCATCCAATTTTCTGTCCAAACCTCCATGTCAGATTTGTGGCAAAAATGGACATCAAGCATTGGATTGCTTCCACCGGATGGACTTTGCATATCAAGGACGTCATCCTCCATCTCAGCTAGCAGCAATGGCAACAAAGACGTCTTCTGATGGTGATCAAACCTGGTTGGCCGACAGCGCAGCAAATAATCATATAACTGATGATATGAATAATCTGCAGATCACTGCACCATACCAGGGTGGTGATGAAGTTGCAGTAGGAAATGGTTCTGGTTTGTCAATCTCTCATATAGGCTCATCTGTGATTCCTCATTCTTCTTCTCAAATTAATTTAAAGTCTGTTCTTTATTGTCCAACAGCTGCAGCTAATCTCTTGTCTATACAAAAATTTTGTAAAGACAACAATTGCTGGTTTAAACTGACATCTGCCTATTTTATTGTGAAGGACAATCTCTCAGGGCGGACGCTTTTGCAAGGGCCAAGTAGGAATGGTTTGTATCCCATTCGTCTTCCTACATCTAACAATAAAGCTCGAGCTTTTGTTGCCTTTCTAGGAGTTTCAACTGATGCTTCTGTTTGGCATGCACGCTTAGGGCATCCTGCATCTCGTATTCTTCAGTTATTATCTACCCAGTTTAGTCTTCCTGTCAAAGGAAATATTAATAAAAGTCCTGTTTGTATTTCATGTCAACAAGCCAAGAGCAAGCGTCTGTCATTTCCTGTTTCCACTAGAACTTCTATGTTTCCTTTAGAACTTATCCATTCTGATTTATGGTGTTCTCCAGTGTCATCTATAAGTGGTTGTAAATTTTACATCATATTTATAGATGATTTTTCAAGATTTTCATGGATGTTTCCTTTACAATCAAAATCTGATGCGTATATTGCCTTTGTTAAATTCAAGTGCTTTGCCGAAAACCAATTTTCTACCAAGATTAAGAATTTTCAATCTGACGGTGGAGGGGAATTTACCTCTCATCAATTTAAAATTTTTTTGGAGACTAATGGTATTATGCATCGTATTTCTTGTCCATACACTTCTCAGCAAAATGGAATTGCTGAGAGAAAACATAGACACTTAGTAGAAACTGGTTTGGCTCTTTTGGCACAATCTCATCTTTCCAATACCTATTGGGTTGAAGCATTTAACACTGCTATTTATCTCATCAACCGGTTGCCAACATCTGTGTTGAATGATCAATCACCGTTTCATGTGCTTCTCAAACAAATACCAAATTACTCTCTTCTTAGAACATTTGGTTGCGCTTGTTATCCTTTGCTTAGACCATATATAAATCACAAATTAAAGTTCCGGTCTAAGCAATGTATTTTTCTTGGTTATAGTTCTAATCATAAGGGGTATCGATGTTTGGATCCTCTTACCAATCGTGTTTATCTTAGTAGACATGTAGTTTTTGATGAATGTTTTCCCTGCCAAGGATACAAATCATGTTCTACATCAGTCTTCTGCAACTGCTCCTGCTCATGGGTCAGATTGTCCCTCTTCATCGGCAGCTCGTCAGGTACCAGTTTCATCCTCCATGCCTTTCAATTCTTCTAATTTTGAGTTTGTTCCTACTGTTTCTAATCCATCAAATAGTGGTCCCACTCATGATTCATCTTTATCTATTAATAGCACCCCTATCCACGTGTCTCATGCACCTACCACTTCACCCACATATGTGTCTCCTGCACCTACCACTACAACACCATCATCTCATGAAATTATCTCTCCTATTGAGTTGTCCAACCCCACTGCATCCACGCCTATTAGTAACTCCTCTACTAATTTGCCACCTACTCAAGATGAATTAATTGTTTCTCATCCTATGGTCACCCGTTCCAAAGCTGGCATTCAATGTACCAAAACATTTCCTGATTATCATGTCTATTATTCTACTAAACATCCATTATATGCCATGCATACCACAACCATTCCTACTGAACCTTCTTCATTTACCCAAGCAATGAAGTTTGCTAAATGGCGACACGCAATGCAGGAAGAATATGATGCATTACAGTCCAATGCCACGTGGGTATTATGTCCAAGACCTTCTCATAAGAACATCATTCGCAATAAATGGGTTTATAAGGTGAAGCAAAAATCTGATGGCTCAATTGAGCGATTCAAGGCACGTTAGTTGCTAAGGGCTTTCAACAACAAGATGGGATTGACTATACTGAGACTTTTAGTCCTGTTATCAAATCTGCTACTATAAGAGTGGTTCTTGCACTTGCAGTAAAGTTCAATTGGCCCCTTCGCCAACTCGATGTCTCGAATGCCTTTTTACATGGTACTCTTGAGGAGGAAGTTTTCATGGAGCAACCTCAGGGGTTTGTTAGTACCCAATTTCCCCAACATGTTTGTAAACTACACAAGTCTCTTTATGGATTGAAGCAAGCCCCACGAGCATGGTTTCATCGTCTCTCACAAGCTCTAATTAATCTTGGGTTCATTGGCTCTTTGGTTGATTATTCATTATTTACTTAT